>NC_083594.1:26066698-26079198 GCF_027579695.1 Neoarius graeffei
GAATTCCTGCAGAAGTATTTAGGTGTGTCAACATGTGTTTTGTCTGTTTATGTTCTGATCTGTTCTATGTTCCCTGTGTGTGAGTGAAGACATCTAAAGCATCCAGTGATTAAAAGAGCCATGGTAGAAGGAAGAGTTAATGTTGAATCTAATAGCACACTCAGCTGATGTTGTGAATGAACTCCATGACATCACTGGCAAAAACATAGGGTTGAGCCCAGCAGAAGAAAAGCTAGCTCAAAAGTGTAACATAGCCTGCAAATCATTGTGGTGCATGGACAAGATTAAAAAGGCCTATAATGAAACCAAAACCACTCGTAAAAAGCAGAAACGGCTTAAGCAAGCTTTGGTGACTTTATCACATATTTGAAGGTGCAAGGAGGTTCAGATGAAATCTGAAATTGACAGGAGGTTCAAAGATTATGAGACCCACCTGTCTGCTATGAATGAAGTTGTCCAGAGAGAGACCAATGCGAGAGAATATGGAAAGGACAATTTATGCTGAGACTGAGTAAAATGCAAGTCTGCTTGAGTCTACAGTAAAGCCAATTTAGAGTGACAGCTTGAATTTAAAGCCAATTTAGAGTGATAGCTTGAGTCTAAAGTTGATTTGGAGAAAAAGCTGTATTGGTCTAAAGGTAGAGTAGAAGAGTTGGGATGGAAGCTATTTAAAAAACAAAAGTAGAGGAATGTGCATGCGCAGCCAAGCACGCCGTCTTTTTCTGAGATGAAGTCAGAGTCAGACCCTAGTCGCCTCCTAGAGGTGAAAAAGCAAACTGCGATGGAAAAACAACACTCGAATGAGAGTGAAAGCTCCATTGATTTGGAGAACGAACAGATAGCTAATGCGAATCTAAAACAATCAAAGATGAGAACAAGAGCTGGGGTATTGGGTATTGATTTATTAGCATCAGGTACCCATTCTCGCTGATATTGATAAGTGGAGCAAAAACATGAAACATCCCAGAGAAGATGGGATGAAAACCTGGCACAAACTTCGTCGCCTCAGAGGTATTTATAACCTGCATCCATATAATGGACTAATGATTTTGAATGGGGCGGCACGGTGGTGTAGTTGTTAGCGCTGTCGCCTCACAGCAAGAAGGTCCTGGGTTCGAGCCCCGGGGCCGGCGAGGGCCTTTCTGTGCGGAGTTTGCATGTTCTCCCCATGTCCGCGTGGGTTTCCTCCGGGTGCTCCGGTTTCCCCCACAGTCCAAAGACATGCAGATTAGGTTAACCGGTGACTCTAAATTGACCGTAGGTGTGAATGTGAGTGTGAATGGTTGTCTGTGTCTATGTGTCAGCCCTGTGATGACCTGGCGACTTGTCCAGGGTGTACCCCGCCTTTCGCCCGTAGTCAGCTGGGATAGGCTCCAGCTTGCCTGCGACCCTGTAGAAGGATAAAGCGGCTAGAGATAATGAATGAATGAATGAATGAATGAATGAATGAATTATTTTGAATGTCTTGCTGACTCCACGAGACCAAGCCACACTCAAAAGAGCCTTGGAAGAAGCCAGAGGTGAAGATAAACAAAACCTGTGCTGCATGGGTGGCATCAGAAGAAAGGATTTGCAATCACACAGATGCATATCTCTGTGGGGAAAAATCCTCAGCTGCATCCAAGGTGCACACAAACCATTTGCAATGTATGAAGCCCGTTTCAGAGAAGCTTTGTGTAATTATTCTGGCATTGATAACATCAAAAATGACAACATGGATAACAGCAATTATGGATCATAACAAGCTCTCTAGAATTTAGCAAGAAGTGAATTATCAAATGCATACAAGCTCACAAATCCTCAGTGGGATACAGTGGGAACATATGGTGACATTGGTACTGGATTGGTTCTCCTTGAATGAGACTTGGAACCAGCATCCAAACTAAAGATGTGAGAAATTGAAACAGCCTATCCTGATGTCACTCAAGAAGTCACTACTAGGAAAAATAAGGATAACAGGGAATACACGTGTTATCAATGCAGGAAAATGGGCTACTTTGTGAAATACTGCAGATCAAGAAAAAGAGATTTTGAGAGAACTGAGAACAGATCTGAACTGAGCTCAAACTCTCCAAATACTCTGGATACAAATGCCTTCATGCAGGCCATGAAACAATTGTCTCAGCTGACAGGTGTGTTACAGAATATGTCACCAAGAAACTCAGGGGATTTTTAGAGGCCCCTTCCCTTAGCCCCCTGCTGGTGCTAATTCAACAGGTTTTCCAGGGAGGTGGAAGCATTCCCCATGAGGCAGAGTATAGCCACTCACACTGCAAGTGTTGGTCAAAGAAATCATCTGTCACTGGGGCCTCCCCGAGACTGTGAACTCAGACTAAGGAACCCACTTCACGGGTGTGGTCTGTAAAAAAAAGTGTGTTGGATGCTAGGTGTGGAATGGAAGTGCTCCACTGCCCACATCATCCTCAATCATCAGGAATGGTGGACAGAATTAATCAACCTATTAAAGAGAGACTGTCCAAAATGTATCAGGAAGGGCTCTCATGGCCAGAGGCACTCCCTATAGTGCTTTGCAGTATAAGACCACCCACAACAAAGACCCTGGGCTTAGCCCCTGTGAAATCATTACAGGCCGACCCATGTCTTTACCCGGAACAATTGATTTGCATACTGCTGATGTCCATTGAACTAGTGATGTGTTGCTAATGTACTGTTCCCAACTTACAGACTCAATTCAGACAGCAAGAAAGCAAGTGGTAGACTCTTGGACCTTGCCTGGACCCGGTGGACACAGCCTGGTTCTGATCTCCAAACCACAGCATTTACAAACACCACTAGAGCCAAAGTTTGAAGGACCCTATCAGATTATCCTTGTCACCTAAGCAGCAGTGAAAGGAAAACCATGGTGGATTCACGCCACACATGAAGCTGGTGGATGATCCAGATGATGACGAAAAGAAGTAACAAGACAACAAGTCATTGGGTGAAGTGCTAGTAACCTCTCCCCAATTGGCCTACGCATGTTTGTTCTACATGGTGTAAAGTCGTAAACAAGCCAGAAGAAAGAAGATTTAAGAACTTCAAGAGCTTTGAACAATTCAGTTACACTATTCAGTTAACATTTAGTCAACCTTTAATCAATCACAAAGTCCAATTAGTTATAGAAATTCTTTGAATCACCATATAACGTTATAATTGTTGTTTCTGGTTTGAGTTTTATTCTCTAGTTAATAGTTGTTAACTGTGAACTTTTTGAATTTGAACAGATTCGAGAGACAGAGCATACTACCATTGCTGAGAGTGGTGAGTGTTTTGGAAGAATCAGAAATGATAAGATAATGCACACATTCAGTCCATCACATAATAACGATGCTCATAATTATCCTATTGTTTGGTCATAATCAAAGCCATTCTGAGGTGTTTGATGAACACACTGAATTGACTGTAGACAATACTTTTCTGAGAGCCGCACATGGCTTTGAACAAGCCCTGAACAAGGGCCAATGCTGGATCTGTGGCCTTCTGCCTAGAAGTGCTGAGATCTACCCCCAGATAGTTGTCCCTTTCTCTTTAAGAGAACATGTGAGCATCCTATGGAGAAGAACCCATATTTTCAACTCAGTTCCATATTCCGTCTCAAACCCACGGCTCGAAATTCACGGTGGTCCGGTTGCCCGAGGCGGCTTAATTTGTCATTTGGCGGGTAATTCCTGTCACTAGCCAGCCCAGCTGGCTAGTTGAAAATAAAAAATATATATGAAGCAAGGATTCAGACATACCATCAACTAAAGCCGCCACATATTAAGCGTGTGCCGTGTCTGTGTTATTCGATGTGTTTATCAGCAGGACGGAAAATATCGAAGAATTCCGAATTCTACTGTGTCGAGTCAGGCTGTCGGTTTTTTCACTACTGCGCATGCATATAACGCATCGCGTTGAATATTGTGGTAATCACGTTATCAAATTCAATAGATGTGGCCACATTATCGCCCATCTAAACACACGTTTTTGTTGTTGTTTACATCTACATCTGCCAAAGCTACGTTGTGATGTGGAATTTTCTGAAAGGTGTACAGAAACCGCCAGAGACAGGGACAAAGCAACCTCAGTCTGAAGAGGAGAAAAAGGCTGCCGATAAAGCGTACGAGAAGGAGAAACGACAAAGGACTTATAAGCAAACATGGCAGCAGGGTAGGCCTTGGCTGCGATATGATTTTTATGGAATAATTAATTTTTTTCAAGTTGATTCCTAGTCAATATGAAGCTCCTAATGCTTTCTCTCTCATAAATGGTTAAATACAGAAAACATGTTGGACATATTTTGGGTGCTATAGTCATGATAGTAAGTATATTTGTTTTCAATACTCATACACCAAGTTGCCAAGTTTTCCAATATATTATTACTTGTTGATGTTATATTATGGTGCTCTGTGGTGTTCTCATTTATGTATTTAACAACAGTATCAAAATAGGGGGGATCACATGGGCTCTCGACAGGAATGGCGGCGTAGAGTGTTGTTCCGTAAAACCCAACACAAAAAGGCGAAACTATTGATATTTATTCCCATTATTTTTTACGGTACGTAGTGGCTCAGTGACGGGGATATGCTTTCCTCTCTTCGGGTGCAAGATACAAATGTCTAATCGAGAACCTCGGAAGCTTCAGCGTCTCAAAGATTCACCACTGCTGCGGTCGGAAAGAGCTAGCAAGAAAATGGACGCTTTCGTTAGCAGGCCCTCAGATGACACGCCAGCTACGTCAAGTGCAGCCGTGGAGGAGCCCTCACTGAGCTTCCTTGCTACGGAGATACGAGCGATCCGTATGTCCACACAGAACATCGAGCAGGATACAAAAGAAATTAAGGCTACTGTGGAGGATATTGAGGGCAAGATTAGCACGCTGAGCTCCCGAATGGACGAGGCGGAGGAGCGGGTCGCCGCACTGGAAAGCGCTGCGGACACATCCAAACAGCATATCACAACTTTCCAGGAGAAAATACGATTTCAAGAACGCGTCAAGGATTTGGATAATAGAGGACGACGCTGCAATCTCAAAATCCTGGGCATACCAGAGCTAAAAGAAGGGAATGACATGATTCAGTTTTTACAACAAGAAATCCCAGCTATGCTGGAGCTTCGATTCCCGACACTGGAGATACAGCGCGCACATCGAGTTCCCACTGGCCCGCCGAGGAGAAAGCAGAGAGAGGGAGACCAACCGCGGCCCATGATGGTCAACATGCTTCGTTACCAGGTGAAAGAGGAGATTCTTCGAGCAGCCAGGGAAAAAGGTCATATCATGTGGCAAGGAGCCAGGATCATGTTTTTTAAGGACTACTCTAAGCAGATCATGGAGCAGAGGGTGTCCTTCAAACAAGTCAAGACTGATCTGAAAAACAGAGGAGTCAAATACATGCTCCACTTCCCCAGCACCCTGGAGATTAAACACAACGGAGCCTGTCATCGTTTCATCTCGCCCGAAGAAGCATCAGAGTTCATCAAAAGGAAAATTATAAAGGAGAGCTGAGCTGAGAACAATACTTGGGGTAAATATTTACACCCTGATATTATCTCTTAAATTTTCCACGTTACACAATCAATGAGGAGCTTTATTAAGTTTCGATATTCCCCATTTATTACAGCAGATAAGGGATTAAACATATGCAAGGGTTGGGTTTATGGAAAGTCGAGTTCGGGTGACATTTCCAGGTTTCCTAGTTTTATTGAGTTTATAACTTGGTTTACATTCTTATCCCAGTCTTTTGAATCTGACTGGGTCTGTATATAATTTGTTTTATGTCTGTAATATTTGTTTGCCACCACACTGTACTATTATGGTAATGCACACAAGATCTATGTATGCTCTACTACTCCATGGCTAGCACAACTGATTTGAAATTCGCCAGTTGGAATCTTAAGGCTCTCAATAACGTGATTTAAGAAAAAGAAAATCCTGGCTTATCTGAAATCATCTAAAGTCGGCATACCCTTTGTCCAGGAAACACATCTAAACATGAAAGAATCCTTGAAACTGAGGTGCTCGTGGGTGGGGAAGGTTTTTTCAAGTCCGACAAAAGCAGAGGAGTTTCCATTTTGATTAATAAGTCAGTTAACTTTATTGAAACAGACGTGCTAACAGATTCAGATGGTCAATATGTGATAGTGTGCGGTCAACTACTGGATACACCAGTTGCTCTTTGTAATATCTATGCACCCAAATTTGATAAGCCAGAATTTTTTCACAAGCTGTCACAACTTCTATTGGACCTCGGTGATATTCAGATAATATTAGGTGGAGATTTTAACCAAATACTAGATCAAGATCTTGACAGATCATTGCCTAGACGCAATACAGAAAGTAGATCAGCGGCTGCTATCAGACTGCTTATCATTGATTTGGGTCTAAAAGACATTTGGAGATTAATGCACCCAGATGATAGAGATTATTCGTTTTTTTCTTCTTCCCACAATGTTTACACAAGGATTGATCATTTTTTAATTTCTCAATCATTAGTTGATTTTTCTCTTAGTTCGGATATAGGTAATACTGTATAATCATTTCAGATCATGCACCGGTTTTCCTCTGTCTAACAAAATTTTCACAGACACCTAAAAGTCGGAGATGGCGCCTAAACATATCCCTACTGAAAGATAACTCATTCCTTGAGATGATACGGAATGAAAATTTTTTTAAGGAAACAAACAGGAAGCAGGATAGCAGCATTTCTATCTGGTGGGACACCTTGAAAGCTTATTGGAGAGGGAGAATTATTTCTTATGCCTCTTTCAGAAAGAGATCAGCTAATGATCAGTAGGAGATCATTAATTGCTAAGTAGGAGATCAGCCTACTTAGCAAATTAGAGAGTGAACTTAAAACGCTTGAAGTCTCATATTCTCGGTCCGGGGACAGGTCCACACTAAACAAAATAATTGCTACTAAATTTCAATTAAATAAACTATACCATAAAAAAGCAGAATATGCCTTGTTTTGAACCAAACAGGCATACTGGGAAATGGGTGAAAGGCCTGGTCACCTACTGGCCTACCGCTTAAAGCAACAGGACAGTATGAATCATATAGCTGGCACGCGACAACCAGATGGCCGTGTCTCTACCTCTTTTAAGCAGATATGAAAGTTTTAGATCCTTTTATAAAACTCTTTACTCATCACAAGGCGATTTAGATAGACAGAAGTTTGATAGTTTTTTTGCTGCTCTTAATCTCCCACAATTAACTGACAGAGACTCGTTAGAAGCGCCAGTAAAACTTGAGATTTCTCAAGCAATCAGAAGTATGCCACCAAATAAGTCTCCCGGGCTAGATGGACTGCCTGCTGATTTTTATAGAACATTTGAAGATATTATAAGCCCTATGTTGCTCGAGGTTTACTCTGATGCTTTTAAAGCTGTTACCTTACCACAATCTATGCACACTGCAGTTATATCTTTCATTCACAAAAAGGGGAAAAATGATTTAGACCCTAGTGGGTATCGACCTATTTCTTTACTGAACTGTGATCAAAAGATTTTAGCAAAGATATTAGCAAATCACTTGTCAAAAGTTATTGGAAGTATAATTCATATGGACCAATCAGGCTTTATCCCAAATCGCCACAGCTCGGATAATGTTAGACTTTTGGTTAATTTACAGTGTTTAGTATATGACTCCATCCAACCAACAATCGCTTTGTCACTAGACGCTGCAAAGGCTTTCGGTTGCGTTGAATGGACTTATCTTTTCGAAACACTTGAAAGATTCGGCTTTGGGAAAAATTTTATTACATGGATCAAAACTCTATATAATACTCCCTTTGCTTGTGTTTTAACAAATGGTCTCATATCTAATCCATTCCAGCTGCACAGGTCCACAAGACAAGGTTGCCCCTTAAGTCCGGGCCTGTTTGTGCTTTCCTTGGAACCTTTAGCGCAGAAACTGAGGAATAATTCAGAGGTGCATGGAATCACAGTGGGCAGTATCCATCACAAACTTTTACTGTATGCAGATGATATGTTAGTGCTACTAACGCAACCAGAAAAATCCATACTCACTTCATTAAACTGTATTGAAGAGTTCACATTGTTATCTGGATATCGCATTAACTGGGACAAATCTGAGGCCATGCCTACGGTATTTCAGGCTATTGCCCGTCTACCCTCTTACATAGGTGGAATTTTCGCTGGGCTTCGAAGGGTATCAAGTATTTAGGCATTCAAATAACTCCTGATTATAAGACTATGGTTTGAGAGAACATTAACCCACTGCTTCAGAAAATGAATTCAGATTTTGGTAGGTTGACTAAAATCCACCTTTCACTTTGGGGAAAAATACATTCTATTAAAATGATGTCTGCACCTGTGATCTATTACATACTACCTCACCTTCCTCTGAATGTTCCCGAGCCCTACGTTAGAGATTTTGACACTTTTATTTTAGATTTTCTCTGGGGCAACTCACATCACCGCTTAGGAATAAAGAAATTACAGGCCCACACAAAAAGAGGGAGATTTTCTCTTCCCAACTTCAGATGGTACTGCTGGGCTTTCAATATGAAACACATAAGAACGTGGTTACTTAATGACGAGGCAGGAGATAAACCAAGCTAGTTCCAAATAGAGCCTGAGGCAAGTGGGGGGCTGTCCCCTTGGTCAGAGTTATTTAGCACCAAATCACCTTTACAGAACGATAATCCTGTGATTGCTAACACTAAATTAATGTGGCATAAACTACATAGAGCAGGCCACTGGGACTTTTTCAAATCCCCTCATGCACCTCTGTGGAATAACAAACGAATTCTAATTGGAAACAAACCAGTTAGCTGGACTATTTGGCAAAAAGCAGGGATAACCAATATTTTGCATTTATTTGATAATACTAAGCATTTTTTGAGCTTTAATCAATTAGTGGATAGATATAATTTACCATGTAATCAATACTGGAGGTATGTCCAGATGCAGAGCACCCTGTCTAAGTGGTTAGGAAGCCCGCTTACCTGGCCCTCGGGCAGTCCAATAGAAGAACTGCTGATTAGATCAGGTTCAGGTAGGGGCATTACTCTTAAGATCAATAGTTCACTACAGGAACAATTATGTGACCCTTTGCTCAAGGTTAAGCCTAGGTCACAACCGGACGTATGATTTTTTGGGTGTGCGATTTTTGGCGGTTCCCAAATCGCTGCGTTTTTTTTGTTCGTGGAGAACGTAGTTGTGGTGACCATGAAGGAGTAAGATCACCGCGCACCCAACGTACAACCTGGAAGTCGAACGTGCGTACCACGCACGAAATCTGAGGCTGCTCGGACGTACGGCTGTCGCTTCATTCATACAGCCAACGCACATAAGTTGTAAGACGAACGTCCTTCAAACGTGCAATAATCGTACTGACCGTGCGTTCCATGCAGGCTTCGTATGAATGTTGCAAGAACTGCGCGCGATCTGTACGTTGTGCGTACCAACGACGTTCGTTTGTCGCACAGTGGCGATTGGAGAGGGGTATATATATTTCGGCATATAATACTTTGACCACATTATCATAAGTTTCTCACTGTGAAAATGGCAATCCCTCCCCAAAGACTTCGTCTCCTAGATTTTCAATTACAACTTCGCGAAGCTGAGGAACACCATGAAGCTATACTGCTCTAATTCATGAGAGACAGCACAAACAGGGGCCAAGACCAAGATGATGGTGAGTACGTCCTTGGATACAGAGAAGGTGGATGTTAGGGCAGTACAACACCCTTTTCCAGGAGTTGGAGAGAGAAAGCCAGGGTGACTACATGTCATACATTCGCATGGACCCAAACACCTTTGCGGAATTGCTGCTACGCGTCACACCACGCATAACCAAGGGGCCAAGGTGTGTATTTGTGAAATATTGAGGAAATATTGAGGAAATATTGAGATTTCTCTGGGGGTAAAGAAAATGTTTGGATTATACATATATTAATTAAAATCCAATAATGGTCGCTATTAAAGCATACATATATAATATTTCAGGTACTTAAAATTTCTTTTTGTTGGGTATATTTACAGAAGCAGACGACCATTGGAGCCTGGGATGAAATTGGTGATCACTCTGCGTTTCCTAGTGATGGGTAGCAGCTACAGATCTTTAGCCTTCAACATCTGTGTCGCCCACAACACCATCAGCCTGTTCAATCCCGAAGTGTGCTCAGCCATATTTGATGAATACCGCGAGGAGCTGTTCGAAGTCCCCTCAACATATGACCAATGGCATGACGTAGCGCAGAAATTTTGGAAACAGTGGAACTTTCCCCATACTTGTGGTGCTATAGATGGGAAACATATACAGTAGCTATAAAGAAACCAAACAAGAGTGGTTCGCTGTTCTATAACTATAAAGAATTTTTCTCTATTATATTGCTCGGTGTGGTGGATGCTGAATACAAGTTTGTCTCGGCCACTGTTGGGGGCAATGGCTCTGCATCAGATTGTGGCATCTTCAACGCTTCCCAGCTGTACCCGGCCCTTGTGGGGGATTCACTTGGCTTCCCCTGTCCTGAGGCACTCCCAGGAGATGACTGTGACCTTCCGTACTTTCTCCTGGGCGACAACGCGTTCCCCCTACGTACCTGGATGATGAAGCCATACAGCAACAGGGGTATGACGCATGCAGAGAGAGTCTTCAACTACCGACTCTCACGGGCAAGGCGGGTGGTTGAAAATGCCTTTGGCATTCTCGCACATCGCTGGCATTGCCTGCTCACCACATTGCAGATCGGTCCTGGCAAGGCCACCAAGGTCGTCAATGCCACGCTTGCGCTGCACAACCTCCTCAGGATGCGCCAACCAGCTCTCCAGGCAAATGAGGAGGATCAGGACAATGATGATGGGACCGTGGTACCAGGAGCCTGGCATGAGGGTGTGCAACTGACTGACACACTTGCGGTAGAGGTCTGCGCGGGTCGGATTTTTCAGTCCCGCTCCCGCCCGCGCCCGCATTGTGCAGTCCCACTCCCACCTGCGCCCGCAAAGAATTATGATTTTCAGTCCCGCTCCCGCCCACGCCCACAAAGAATTATGATTTTCAGTCCCGCTCCCGCCTGCGCCTGCCATATTTTGTCCCGCTCCCGCCCGCAAATCCCGCATGATGCAGACGTTCGCGTTATTTCTCAGGAAAGTTCTTGTCTTGACACAGCGTGATGGTGCCCCGCCCCCTACTTTGAGTGGATTTGAGCATAAATATCTACAGCTCACGTTCACGTTTCTTATTATTTACCTTGTTTCTGAATTCAGCATGTAGTGTCTCTAATAATAATAATTAGTGCTGTCAAGCGATTAAAATATTTAATCGCAAATCGCACATTTTTGTCACATGAGAAACCATTGTAATTCTCTGATCAGCATAAAAAAGTGAATGGGCTTGCTTTGTACTAATGTATTTTTTTTTTTTTATTGCAAAGCAGAGCTAGCAAGAGAACCATGAGTGAAGTGATTTACTGCTTGAGTTAGTCTACAACTCTAATCAGAGAGACAGATTACACAGTGACGGTAGGCTTGACATGCTTGATTATAATATAAAGTACACTATTATATTAACTTTAAGTTGTTCGTTGATAAATATTGCATTGAATCTGATCTTTACTGTTTCAACTCACTTAACACATTTTGTACTTTTACACTTTCTGCCTGTTGATGCGTCGCGCTGTCCAATCAGAGGTGGCCAAATTTGCATATTACAGGAAGGATTTCTGGGATAGCATTGAGTTTACAGACGCTGTCTTCTTAAAACTGAATAAATATTTAAAAAGAGCCAAATGAGCCAGTCTTTTGAATGGTTCTTTTCAAAGAACGGATCACAAAGATGCGGATCCCATCAAAGAGCCATAAATCCCATCTCTACTAGTTTCAGAAGCTTATGAAAAACCTACATCATGTCACAGAGCGTTAATCTCGCGATAAAAAAAATTATCACCGTTAAAATTGAGTCAAGTTAACGCGATAATAACGCGACATTTTTTACAGCATTAATAATAATAATAATAATAATAATAAAAGACAGGCGAGCACGTAATTCCAAGTGGAAATTTGGTATATTTATTGTTCAGCCATACAAAACATTAGGCTAACCCAGTTTACATTTGTTAAGCATTTCTAACTAGAATATCCTATAGAATACCCTATAAGCATAGCATATATAAATGTTATAACAAAACACAGTCCTAGCCTACAACAACAAAAAATCGACAGTATAGGCTATTGTAGCCATTATAGGGCTATGGTTGCACATTTCTAAAACTATTTGGGCTTTAGCCTCCGTGCAAGTGTTAAACTCAATATAACATAACTGACCTTGTTTGAATATGAATAAGAAAAACAAGAAAATCAAACGCAGGTAAACGAAACAACTAAGCCTATTGCTTAGGCTATCGGGTTCTTTGAACAGCTATGGAGAAACAGCAAATTGTTCACTGTTGAGGGCTTCAACATACTGCGCCTTTCCTCCAGTATGCGACCACATATGCTGAACGCACGCTCGGATGGTGCGCTGGAACCTGGAATGGCCAGTACATGCCGTGCCAGTT
>NC_083594.1:26081698-26226698 GCF_027579695.1 Neoarius graeffei
CGAGGCTTTCATCACGTTGTTCGAACAGGTCGCAGAAGCCTCGGGGTGGCCGATGGAGCAGCGCGCGGCGCGCATCCTCCCCCTCCTGACGGGAGAGGCGCAGCTGGCCGCACTACAGCTCCCCGCCGATCGCCGGCTGGCCTACGCCGACCTTCGCCGGGCTGTCCTCCAGCGCGTGGGGCGCACGCCGGAGCAGCAGCGCCAGCGCTTCCGCGCGCTGCGGATGGAGGAAGTCGGCAGCCCGTTCACGTTCGGCCAGCAGCTCCGGGACGCCTGCTGGCGGTGGCTGAGGGCCAAAGATCGCGACGCCGAGGGAATCATCGACCAGGTGGCGCTGGAACAGTTCATCGCCCGCTTACCAGCCGGAACCACGGAGTGGGTCCAGTGCCACCGCCCGGCGTCGCTGGATCAGGCCGTGGGACTGGCGGAGGATCATCTGGCGGCTGTTCCGGCGGCAGGACAACCACCGACATCGTCTTCTCTCTCTCTTTCTCTCCCCCCTCCTCCCGTGTCCCGTCCTCGCCCCATTCCCCCACCACGGAGGCGAGGGCCGGCTCCACCCCAGCCGGCCCGCCGCACCCGTGGTGCCCTCCCGTTTCTCCCTTCTGTGTCTGTCTCTCCCCCCCCTCAGGTGAGTGAGCCTCAGAACACAGCTGCAGAGGGAAGGCCTGGGCCGGTTTGCTGGCGCTGCGGGGAACTGGGCCACCTGCAGCAACAGTGTGCAGCGATGGAGGTGGGGGCGGTGGTGCGGATCCCCGACACGCCAGAGGCTGCCCTCGATCGGGCCGGAGTGTATCGCATACCGGTAAGTGTACAAGGGGCTACATATCAGGCGTTGGTGGATTCAGGCTGCAATCAGACCTCAATCCGCCAAAGCCTGGTGCAAGACGAGGCATTGGGGGGAGCACAAGGGGTGAAGGTGTTGTGTGTGCACGGGGATGTTCACAGCTACCCGTTGGTGTCGGTCCACATATATTTCAGAGGGGAAAAATCAATAGTGAAGGCGGCGGTTAATCCTCGCCTTACCCACTCTTTGATCTTGGGGACTGATTGGCCGGGATTTCGGGGTTTGATGGCACGCCTAGTAAAGAGTGGGTCCTGCCGGTTGATAGGGGAGGGTCCCGGTGTCGCTTTGGCTGGAGCGGCGGTCGCAGAGCCGTCTACGTCATCTCCGCGACAGAGTGAGGAGCCCCCGGCCCCTCCTCTTTCTATTGGGGAATCCCTCGCGGATTTCCCACTGGAACAATCGTGAGACGAGACTCTGCGACACGCGTTTGACCAAGTGAGAGTAATCGATGGTCAAACGCTCCAGCCGAACGCCACCCCGCCCTTCCCCTATTTTTCTATTTTGAAGGATAGGTTATACCGAGTGACGCAGGACACTCAGACGAAAGAGCGAGTCACCCAGTTGTTAATTCCAAAGAGCCGCCGGGAATTGGTATTCCAGGCGGCTCACTTTAATCCCATGGCTGGACACCTCGGGCAGGATAAGACACTCACCCGGATAATGGCCCGATTCTATTGGCCGGGGATTCGCGGCGACGTCTGTAAGTGGTGTACGGCGTGCCGCGAATGCCAGTTAGTAAATCCAGCGGCCATTCCAAAAGCACCCTTGCGCCCCCTACCATTAATCGAGACCCCGTTCGAAAGAATTGGGATGGATCTCGTCAGGCCATTAGACCGGTCAACACGTGGGTACCGCTTTATATTGGTTCTGGTGGACTATACAACGCGATACCCGGAAGCGGTGCCTCTTTGCAATATCTCAGCACGCAGTATGCAGAGGCCCTCTTCCACGTCATCTCCCGGGTTGGAATCCCGAAAGAGATTCTGACTGACCAGGGCACCTCGTTTATGTCACGAACACTGAGCGAACTGTATGGGCTACTGGGTATTAAGCCGATCCGCACCAGCGTTTATCACCCACAGACGGACGGTTTAGTTGAACGGTTCAATGGCACCCTCAAAAATATTATCAAAAAATTCGTAAGTGAGGACGCACGTAACTGGGATAAGTGGCTCGAACCCTTGCTGTTTGCAGTGCGAGAGGTCCCCCAAGCCTCCACGGGGTTCTCCCCATTCAAATTATTATATGGGCGTAAGCCGCGCGGCATCTTGGATGTACTGCGGGAAAATTGGGAGGAGGGACCTTCACAGAGCAAAAACGAAATTCAGTACGTTATGGATCTGCGCGCAAAACTCCACACGCTCACCCACCTAACTCAGGAGAAGTTGCGCCAGGCCCAGGAACGGCAAACCCGCCTGTACAACAAGGGCACACGCCTTAGAGAGTTCACTCCGGGAGATAAGGTACTCGTCCTGTTGCCCACGTCGAGCTCCAAATTAATCGCCAAGTGGCAAGGACCCTTTGAGGTCACACGGCGAGTCGGGGACGTCGACTATGAGGTTAGGCGAACGGACAGGGAGGGGGCGCTACAGATCTACCACCTCAATCTGTTAAAACTCTGGAAAGAGGAGGTCCCCATGGCGTTGGTGTCGGTAGTTCCGGAGAAGGCGGAGCTGGGGCCGGAGGTCCAAAAAGGGACATTGGCATCTCGTACCTCTCCGGTCCCCTGTGGAGACCACTTCTCCCCGACCCAACTCACGGAGGTCGCCCAGTTGCAGGCCGAGTTTTCGGATGTATTCTCGCCCCTGCCCGGTCGCACTAACCTCATAGAACACCACATAGAGACGCCCCCGGGGGTGGTAGTGCGGAGCCATCCTTATAGATTACCCGAACACAAAAAAAAGGTAGTTCGGGAAGAACTTCAGGCCATGCTCGAAATGGGCATCGTCGAGGAGTCCCACAGTGACTGGAGCAGCCCGGTGGTCTTAGTTCCTAAGGCCGATGGCTCAGTCCGGTTCTGTGTGGACTATAGAAAAGTCAACGCGGTGTCTAAATTCGACGCGTACCCAGTGCCTCGTATTGATGAGCTGCTCGATCGACTAGGCACGGCTCGCTTTTACTCGACACTGGATTTGACGAATGGATATTGGCAGATCCCCTTGACTCCATTATCCCGGGAGAAAACGGCCTTTTCCACACTGTTCGGCTTACACCAGTTCGTCACACTTCCGTTTGGGCTGTTTGGGGCGCCCGCTACGTTTCAGTGGCTGATGGACCGGGTCCTCCGGCCCCACGCCACCTACGCGGCTGCGTACCTAGACGACATCATTATTTATAGTAATGACTGGCAGCGGCACCTGCAACACCTGAGGGCCGTCCTTAGGTCGCTGAGGCGGGCGGGGCTCACTGCCAACCCGAAGAAGTGTGCGATTGGGCGGGTGGAAGTACGGTATCTGGGCTTCCACTTGGGTAACGGGCAGGTGCGTCCCCAAGTTAATAAGACAGCAGCGATTGCGGCCTGCCCGAGACCCAAGACCAAAAAGGGGGTGAGACAGTTCCTGGGGCTGGCTGGCTATTATCGTAGGTTTATACCTAATTATTCGGACGTCACCAGCCCGCTGACTGACCTCACTAAAAAGGGGGCGCCAGATCCGGTCCAGTGGACGGAGCAGTGCCAGCGGGCTTTCTCTGAGGTAAAGGCTGCACTGTGTGGGGGGCCACTTTTGCACTCCCCTGACTTCTCTCTCCCTTTTTTGTTACAGACGGACGTGTCGGACAGAGGGCTGGGGGCCATTTTGTCCCAGCAGGTGGGGGGAGAGGACCGCCCAGTGTTATACATCAGCCGGAAGCTGTCAGTGCATGAGGGGCGCTACAGCACCATCGAGAAAGAGTGCCTGCCCATCAAGTGGGCGGTCCTCGCCCTCCGTTACTACCTGCTGGGGCGCTCTTTCACCCTCTGTTCGGACCACGCGCCCCTCCAGTGGCTCCACCGCATGAAGGATGCCAACGCGCGGATCACCCGTTGGTATCTGGCGCTCCAACCTTTCAACTTCAAGGTGGTCCACAGGCCGGGGGCGCAGATGGTCGTGGCGGACTTCCTCTCCCGTCAAGGGGGGGGGGGGGGGAGTCGGCTGCGGGCCGGACGGGCGCCCGGCCTGAGTCGGGCGGTGGGGGTATGTGGCAGCGGGGGCGTGGTCAAGCGCCGGTCTGTGACAGGAGGGCGGAGTTGGGGAAGGTAAGTGGCAGAATCGCTTCACCTGAGTGTAATTAACCTGTGTTTTGTGTGTGTTCTCCCCAGTAAACCGC
The DNA here is from genome assembly GCF_027579695.1 of Neoarius graeffei. Taxonomy (NCBI): domain Eukaryota; kingdom Metazoa; phylum Chordata; class Actinopteri; order Siluriformes; family Ariidae; genus Neoarius; species Neoarius graeffei. The sequence goes on from NC_083594.1 coordinate 26,085,852, forward strand.
TCTACTTAAGGAGGGACAGGGAGAGTGGAAGGGAGCTTCTTCACCGGCAGAGCTGACAGTGTGTGTGTGTGTCTCTGCCTGCTTACTTTAAAATATTGTTAGACTGAAAAGTTCGGCAATAAAGCCTTGTGAGAACCTTGATCTCTGTCCTGCCGTCCTCTGTGCTCCACCCACACGCTATTCGCGCTACAATATTGTGTGTATGTGTATATATATATATATATATATATATATATATATATATATATAAACTTTCACATTATCTGTGGACGTTTGCTGCATTTTATATGCATTTCAAGCTATAGTACCCTAGCTACGTATATACAATTTTGGATCTATTAAACGATACCTTTTTGCACAATGTTTGTCATTTTGTTATGATGTATAATAAAGTAATAGTAGTATAAAACATATAAAGGAATACATACACAAACATATATATATATATATATTTAAAAAACATAAAGTAACTACAGAAATATGATTAACATTTAGATAAATTATACCTCTGCCAAGTCTCAGTGAAATTGGTAAAATATTTTCGGAGAACTAGATGCGTTCGGACACACCCACCACCCACACACACATCGTTCTGCTTTCTGTAGTAATTTTTTTCAGAAGTCTTATTTCTGGGAAAATATGAACAACAAGTCATTATATATGGTCAATCATAACATTTATTAACAAAACATATTAGCAAAACAGATTACATTCATGTCTTTCCGCTCCTATATAGCTAATCTGAGACATTGTTTGCATGTTCTCCCCGTGTCCACGTGGGTTTCCTCCGGGTGCTCTGGTTTCCCCCACAGTCCAAAGACATGCAGGTTAGGTTAACTGGTGACTCTAAATTGACCGTAGGTGTGAGTGTGAATGGTTGTCTGTGTCTATGTGTCAGCCCTGTGATGACCTGGCGACTTGTCCAGGGTGTACCCCGCCTTTCGCCCATAGTCAGCTGGGATAGGCTCCGGCTTGCCTGCGACCCTGTAGAACAGGATAAAGCAGCTAGAGATAATGAGATGAGATGAGATTATATATGTCATCAAAATTTGTCATTTAAAAAAAGATTATACACAATCTAATTTATCATGAAGATATACACATATGCAGAGTAGAATGTGTCATCTTGTCGCTGGCTACTCCATTGTAATACACACCTCCTGCACCTGCCTCATCGGAGTGCTGTGGCAACGGGGTGGGTCATGCTGCCAGGACTGCTGCCAGGGATGCTGCCAGGACTGTTGCGAGGCAATGCGAGGAGGCAACAAAGTGTCTGGGGCTTGTGGAGGGGGCATGATGGGCTTTGTGAATTCCCGCATCAGATTCTGGGCAGCTACAGTGAAGTCCTCCCATCTCTCATCGGGCACCTTCTGGATCCTGGCCATGAGCCAATTCCCCAGTGCCGTGCGTTCGTCTTGGGGTCCTGCAGAACTGGTGGCTAAAGCTGCTTCAATCTGCTCAAGATCATGGAAAAATGTAAACAACATAATGATTATTAATGATTATTAACTCCATATACCATTAAATAAGAATACCATAAAAAGAAAAAACTATACACATCAATTTAAAATACATTTTGTACAAATAAGTTGTATTCTTTTGGCCAAACAAATGCTAAAGTCTTAAACCTTTTGGGAAATCTCCTCAGAGGGCCCGGGCCTCGATATGTATTCTAGAATGACATTGTCAATCTTCTTTGAGCGCTTCTTTTGGGCTTGAACATAGGCCCGGCTGGAGGTTGACCTGTCACTCGCTCGATCTTCTTCTTCACTGGTCGAAGCTCCCCTGCTTGTCCTGGACTCTGATGACGGCAGCTGGAGGAACAAAACACAAAGCAGAAAATAGTCATTAATCATGATCATTAATGAAATAATTTCGTGATCGTTAATCATCATTAATCATGATCATTTATAATAATCCAAGCAACAATACATGGTAAATGCTTACTGTTCCTGTGTCAGACATGTATGATCTTGGGACGATGTGATCCCTCAAGAAACCAAAGTTCTATAGCTGCCATCTTTTCCTGGCTGTGAATGCCTCTAGTGCTTGCCCTGACTTTTTCTTCAATAGCTTTCCCACAGCCGTCCTCTGGTTCCTGAACCATCCATTTACCTTGGCAACTGCAGTAAACAAAAACATAAAACAAAATATTTCGGTATTTTAAATTAAGAAATGCAAAGAAAAGAAAGTTAAAATTCACGTGCACAGCACTTGTAGATATTTACATACATGAACTTGGAAAAAAATGACAACATATACCAAGCAAAGCTTTAACCAATACACGTGCAAAGTATGTCTACATAAAACTTACAAATCCAAGGATTTTTACTAAGAAAATGCCAAAACAGCACCATAATTAGTATTTAGCAGGTCTATACTCACCAGTTGTGTGTAGTTCAGTAGCAATGCCCTGTGTCAATTTCCGTTTGTGGGTGGTGTTGCTGTACAGGTCCAAAGTCTTGTCGTAGAAACAAGGGTTGGCACAGAAAAAATCTACCAACCTCTCCTTGTCTGCTACACCGAAAGAGTACGACAAACTCCTGGCCTGCTGGCCACTGTTGTGGTCTTCATCCTCCTCCTCACTGCTCCTTGTCCTCTCTCTCTCCTCCCTCTCTGCCTCTGCCACCCTCTCTCTCTCCTCCCTCTCTGTCACCCCCTCTCTCTCCTCTCTCTCTGACACCTTTTCTGTCCTCCTCTTCCCTTTTGCCTTCGGCATATTGAAACAATGCAATAATTGGATTTTCTCTCAATTCAATAAGCACGACGTGTACAAATGGCCGTAGGCACCCCTGCAGCTTTATATACCCGAGTTTTCGTGCGATTGATGCACTCTTGCCGTACGGCCAGTGCACGGCCGACTTACTCGACACGCATGGAGGACATACAAAATATCTGAACGTGCGTTGGCTGCACTAATTACGTATGTGGGGCACACGACACACATACGGAGTCCGCAAGTGCGACGTACGAAAAAATTGACATTTTTGCCCAAACCTGACACCAGCAAATCGTACGAAAGATGCACGTTGGCCATACGGAAGACACACGAGGCCGTAAGTTTGTCTTGCAACCTGAAAAAAACATAAGCGCCCATAGAGTTTGTTTGACATGACAAAGAACCTCTGCGGCCAGTCTACAGCTCGAAAATCAGCACGTCACACGCGCGCCCTCCATGCGTTTCTTGCGTTTTTTGCACGTAGACCGGCCGTAGGAGCACGTATGGCCGGTTGTGACCGAGGCATTAAGAAACACTGGGCAGGGGACTTGTCTATAGACATATCTCCTGAGGATTGGAAGTCATGTTTAAGTAATGCTAATACAATGTACAAAGAAATAGGTAACAGGTTTATTCAACTGAAAATAATACATAGATGGCACCAGATGCCACAACAACTTTATAAATAGAACTTAATACCAGTAGACTCTTGCTGGAGATGTGATGGGAGTAGGGCCTCTATACTACATATACTCTGGACATGTCCAGCACTTAAGGACTGGTGGAATAACATCCATCAGATTATATTTGAAGTCCTACACAAAAAGTTCCAAATTTCTGCAAAACTGTCTATCTTGGGAATGACCACTGAGCTTCAGGACAATGACTTTTTGTGTTTTGAGAAAAGATGGATTATTTTGGCTCTCACAACAGCTAAACGGATTCTACTAAGACATTGGAGGAAAAAAACACCCACCTCCTTATGAAGAATGGATTACAACAATGGCACAGTTAGCTGCTTACAAGAGGGTGACATACTCTATACTGGACAAACTGGATCAATATATATTTACTTGGAGCCCTTTTACTGACTGGCTGTCTATAAGTTGATGGTTGCCTTGACAATGCTGTGCTGTCAATGATTTATTACGCTTATCTATTGTGAAGTATCAGTGTGGTGGTTTATGCTTTTCTTCGTTTTGTTGGTTGTTTCATTTGTTTTGTCTTTGTTTTTGTACTTAACTCATGTGCCAAAACTTAGGGAGTAAAGTTCTAGCCTTGAGGGCTCCCTGATTGAGTGAATTGATCTCTCCCAGTCTGTATTATTTGTGTGTTATACTTCAATAAAAATGTTCATTACAAAAAAAAAACAGTATCAAAATACTCGGGTCTTTGAAATAAATGCACATTAGTCATGAACAATGGTAACTACTTTCTTTTGTGTTATTTTTGACAGAAGTAAAATTCATACATGAACAAATTTTGGCTAGTTGATTTTCTGTTTGGCTAGTTACTTTGGAAGGTAACTAGTCCGGCTGGCTGGTGAAAAAATATATGAATTTCTAGGCCTGCAAACCATTAACAGCTGATAGAGATCAGGCAATATAAACTGCATCATCAAGTCACAGTCACACAGATCATTATTATGATTTGTAGGTCTCAACATTCTTATAGATGAGTACAGCATTAATACAACCTCACCATTCATCTCAGCAATTTTGGTTGCTAGTTGGTTTCATGTTTATCCATTTATATCATATTCATAATCCATTCTCATATCATATGTCATATTTGCATTTATCCACATGTATACATGCTTAATTATTACATGTATCCCATTTATTCATTGATGCAACTTCTTATATACCGTATTTTTCGTACTATAAGTCGCACTTTTTTTCATGGTTCGGCTGGCCATGCGACTTATACTCCGGTGCGACGTATATATGTTTTTTTTTTTTTTTTCACCGCGGAATAACTGGAGCTGATGCCGAGTCTGACGACAGCCACGCAGAAGAAGAGGAAACGGCGCTTCATCTGCCGCTGGAGGCAGAGTTGTTCAGAAGCGACACCGAGGATGAGGAATTCAATGGATTTGCTGATTTAGAGTGAAATCATCAGCTTGATAAACTTGATTGGCCTGTGTTTTATTATTAATGATAGGCCTATAGTTATTTAAATAAGTTATGTAGTGATTTTAGGCAGTGCTTAATTTGGGAAGTGGGAGGTCCCAGAACGCAGGAGGTGGGTGGGTCCGGCGACTCAAAAAAAAAAAAAAAAAGGCGGGGGATGGTTTACTATAACTTTACGCACATGCGCCTATTGTGTGTGTAAAATAATAATAATAATAATAATAATAATAATAATAATAATAATAATAATATCAGACATTATGATCTTAGAAAACGCTGTAGTGACAAACAGTTACAGACAGTAATATGTCGTGATATTATATTATAAAATATTAATTTTTATTAGTCTATATATTAAATTATATATTACATTTATCTTCTAAAATAACAGACTGTACTCATCACAACCGGTTTATTTCACCATTGGAGATCAGATCACACGAGACATGAGTTAAATGACTCATTTTAAGGATTTAAGTAGGGGATTTAAAAGCGGTTGTTGTTTTTTTTTTTTCACTAGACGGTTGTTTTTACTACCGTACCTGTCTTTGGAGATGATATACCTATAGCCTACTTGACCTCTGATTTGATGAAATAAAATTCGACAAAAATGAAGAATGACATTCCTCGATGATGACTACAGCTTTAATAACACAGATGAGAGCCATAGGGCGATAATAAGCCCTACCGGTAAAAATATCCTAAAAGCAAACTGATTAATGCATCAGTAATAGGCTACTAATATTAGTTATAATAATAATAATATGGGCTATTAGTAATAACGATAGTGATAGTATTAAAGATAGTAGTAGATATTTAAAATAATCAGACTAGGCTACTTACAGGGCAAAGGGCGCGTTATCACTGCTCAGCTGTCGTTTATTAAATAAACAATGCAGTCGCGCAGTAACCACGCGCCGCTTATCAGATACAATCACAGATTCCATGGATAGAATAACCCTTCAAAAAAGTGCGACTTATAGTCCGGTGCGACGTATATATGTTTTTTTCGTCTTCATAATGCATTTTTTGGCTGATGCGACTTAAACTCCGGAGCGACGTATAGTCCGGAAAATACGGTACTCATTCCTTAGTTTTTACTTAGTTAATAATTTAATCATGTTTTTCTTTTCATATATATATATATATATATATATATATATATATATATATATATATATATATATATATACACACACACACACTGCCTTCCACAATTATTGGCACCCCTGGTTAAGATGTGTTAAAAGCCTTAAAATAAATTCAATTTCTATTGCAGAAGCATAATCTCACACTGAAAATTGTAGAAAAATGTAACCCTTAACTCAAATGAATTAAAAAAAAAATCCCTGACTAGGAAATAATTATTTTTCATAAAATCACCTGTTCCACAATTATTGGCACCCATAACAATTCCTAGAAAATAAATGTAATTGAAGTATTTCTGTCATTTCTACTGTAGTTTATAAAGTTGATCAGAGTATCGAGGAACCTTTAATTAGTAATTCATCATATCCTGTTTCCCAGGGGTATAAATATGATGTGACACAGAGGCCTATTTCTCTTATCCACTCTTCAACATGGGAAAGACAAGAGAACACACCATTCAAGTAAGGCAGATGTGTGTCGACCTTCATAAGTCAGGCAATGGCTACAAGAAAATAGCCACTCGCCTACACCTGCCCATATCTATAGTCAGTCAGAGGAATCATCAAGAAGTTTAAAACAACTGGAACAGTGGCAAACAAGCCTGGACGAGGATGCAAGTTTATCTTGCCACCACGCACAGTGAGGAGGATGGTAAGAGAAGTAAAAAGTTCTCCAAAGCTCACTGCTAGAGAATTGCATTAAAGAGTAGCATCTTGGGGTCACAAAGTTTCCATAACAACCATCAGGTGTTATCTACATGCCAATAAGCTGTTTGGGAGGCATGCACGGAAAAAGCCTTTTCTTACTTACAAGCACAAACGTAAACATCTGGAGTTCACTAAGCAGTACTGGGACTTCAACTGGGACTGTGTGCTTTGGTCAGATGAGACCAAGATAGAGCTTTTTGGCAACAAACACTCTAAGTGGGTCTGGCATAACACAAAAGATGAGTATGCGGAAAAGCACCTCATGCCCACTGTGAAGTATGGGGGAGGATCGGTGATGCTGTGGGCCTGTTTCTCTTCCAAAGGCCCTGGGAACCTTGTTAGGGTGCATGGCATCATGAACTCTTTGAAATACCAGGACATTTTAAATCAAAATCTGGTGGCCTCTGCCTGAAAGCTGAAGATGGGTTGTCACTGGGTCTTTCAGCAAGATAATGACCCTAAACATGTGGCCAAATCTGCACTAAAATGGTTCACCAGACACAAAATCAAGTTCCTCCCATGGCCATCTCAGTCCCCAGACCTCAACCCAATTGAAAACCTGTGGGGTGAGCTGAAGAGGAGAATGCATAGGAGAGGACCCAGGATTATGGATGATTTAGAGAGATTGTGCAAAGAGGAATGGTCAAATATTCCTCTCTCTGTATTCTTCCATCTTGTGAAATGTTATAAGAAAATAATAAGTGCTGTCTTGTTGGCAAAATGGAGTTGTACAAAGTATTAGCATCAGGGGTGCCAATAATTGTGGCACACATGATTTCATGTAAAATAATTATTTCTTAATGTGGGATTTTTTTTTAACCACTGAATAAATTGAATTAAAGGTTGGATTTTTCTCTTTCTTTGCATTGTTGTCCGAAATTAATTAAAAAAAAAGAATTTATTAGAAGCCTAAGAACATATCTTAACGAGGGGTGCCAATAATTGTGGAGGGCGCTATCTATCTATCTATCTATCTATCTATCTATCTATCTATCTATCTATCTATCTACAGTGGGGCAAAAAAGTATTTAGTCAGTCACCAATTGTGCAAGTTCTCCCACTTAAAAAGATGAGAGAGGCCTGTAATTTTCATCATAGGTACACTTCAACTATGAGAGACAGAATGAGAAAAAAAAATCCAGAAAATCACACTGTCTGATTTTTAAATAATTTATTTGCAAATTATGGTGGAAAATAAGTATTTGGTCAATAACAAAAGTTCATCTCAATACTTTGTTATATACCCTTTGTTGGCAATGACAGAGGTCAAACATTTTCTGTAAGTCTTCACAAGGTTTTCACACACTGTTGCTGGTATTTTGGCCCATTCCTCCATGCAGATCTCCTCTAGAGCAGTGATGTTTTGGGGCTGTCGCTGGGCAACACGGACTTTCAACTCCCTCCAAAGATTTTCTATGGGGTTGAGATCTGGAGAATGGCTAGGCCACTCCAGGACCTTGAAATGCTTCTTACGAAGCCACTCCTTCTTTGCCTGGGTGGTGTGTTTGGGATCATTGTCATGCTGAAAGACCCAGCCACGTTTCATCTTCAATGCCCTTGCTGATGGAAGGAGGTTTTCACTCAAAATCTCACTATACATGGCCCCATTCATTCTTTCCTTTATACGGATCAGTCATCCTGGTCCCTTTGCAGAAAAACAGCCCCAAAGCATGATGTTTCCACCCCCATGCTTCACAGCAGGTATGGTGCTCTTTGGATGCAACTCAGCATTCTTTCTCCTCCAAACACGACAAGTTGAGTTTTTACCAAAAAGTTCTATTTTGGTTTCATCTGACCATATGACATTCTCCCAGTCCTCTTCTGGATCATCCAAATGCTCTCTAGCAAACTTCAGATGGGCCTGGACATGTACTGGCTTAAGCAGGGGGACACGTCTGGCACTGCAGGATTTGAGTCCCTGGCGGCGTAGTGTGTTACTGATGGTAGCCTTTGTTACTTTGGTCCCAGCTCTCTGCAGGTCATTCACTAGGTCCCCCCGTGTGGTTCTGGGATTTTTGCTCACCGTTCTTGTGATCATTTTGACCCCATGGGGTAAGATCTTGCATGGAGCCCCAAATCGAGGGAGATTATCAGTGGTCTTGTATGTCTTCCATTTTCTAATAATTGCTCCCACAGTTGATTTCTTCACACCAAGCTGCTTACCTATTGCAGATTCAGTCTTCCCAGCCTGGTGCAGGTCTACAATTTTGTTTCTCGTGTCCTTTGACAGCTCTTTGGTCTTGGCCATAGTGGAGTTTGGAGTGTGACTGTTTGAGGTTGTGGACAGGTGTCTTTTATACTGATAATGAGTTCAAACAGGTGCCATTAATACAGGTAACGAGTGGAGGACAGAGGAGCCTCTTAAAGAAGTTGTTACAGGTCTGTGAGGCCAGAAATCGTGCTTGTCTGTAGGTGACCAAATACTTATTTTACCAAGGAATTTACCAATTAATTCATTAAAAATCCTACAATGTGATTTCCTGGATTCTTTCCCCCCATTCCAGGGGTGCCCAACCTTTTTTTAACCAAGATCTACTTTTGAAGTTGATGGCATGCCGAGATCTACCAAGTCAAGATCAAGGGCCGGGCAATAATTCAAACAAGGAGCCGCAATCGCAGATCACACGTAGTTGAGTTTTTATTTGCACAGGAGGAGAATAGGCAGTATAAATGCACAAAAAAATGAGGAACTGATCAACATGTCACAAATAGGTTGTCCAAAACAGAACTTCAGAGGCACATCATCTCTCTCTCCCTCTCTCAACCACACACACACACACACACACACACACACCAGAAGAGATCACTTCAAAGCAGGAAGGAGGAGAAGAGAAGTCCAATATTTCAAAATGATAAACTTCACTGGAGAGTGGCAATAGCAGGGAAACCAGCAGTTGGATTTAAATGAATCTGGAAAACAGATAAAATACTCCTCTAAGTATATGGATATGATATGAATATGTCATTCAAGATACTACTACTACTACTACTACTACTACTACTAATAATAATAATAATAATAAACACTTCTCTACCTTAGTGGGACTTCTGGCACTGGGAGGAGGCAGCTAGCTTCTCGTAATCCGGACAGTAGGAGTTGAGTGCCAGCCTTAAGCAGGCCGCGAGGTGGTCATCAGTCAGTGTGGTTCTGTACTTGGACTTGATTATTTTCATGTGTGAAAAGGCAGACTCACACAAATATGTTGATCCAAAAAGGGAAGTCATATTCAGTGCGCATTGTCTGAGGTTTGGATACTTCTCTTCCAGCAGCAGGTTCCAGAATTCGCCAGTTATCCCAGGTGTTGCTCTGCATTTGATCTCAATGTCATTTTGCAGTGTAAGAATTTCATTCTCGACAGCACTGGAGTCCAGGCTGAAGAGTGTGGCTACTTTGGGCGCAATGCAATCCACATCAACATTTTCACCAAATGGAAAGCACAGAAACTGAGCAACAGGCTCAATGGACGCAAAGTCAGTAAACCGGCGCTCAAACTCCAAAAGAATGTTTTGGATCTGTTGCTCATAACGAGCAAGTTCCACACTGTCTTTGCCCTGACGGCGGAGCTCAGCCTCCAAGTGCGGAAAGTTCCTGACATCACACTGTTGCAACCTGCGTAACAGCAGGCGCAACTTCGTTTTAAAGGTGTTCACTGAACTGATTATGTTGGCGATGTGCTTTCCTTTCCCCTGCAGCTCGAGATTCAAGTCATTGATCTTATTGGTGACATCTGTGAGAAAAGCCAAATCAGCGAGCCACTGACCGTCCTCCAGCTGAGTATAAGCAGCAGCATGGGTAGTTGTGTGCTTCAGGAACTCTTTAATTTCGGGCAAAAGTTCCAAAAATCTTTCGAGGAATTTGCCTTGGCTCAACCACCTGACGTCGGTGTGCAGCAGCAGAACGGTGTGGTCTGCACCTGCCTCCTCGAGCTGGGCACGGAATAAGCGCCTCTGTAAACTCCTGGCCCGAAAAGAGCACGCGATTTTTATAGCTACGTCCATGACGTCCTTCATGTTCAAAATCTTCCCGCACAGCCCTTGTTGGTGAATGATACAGTGATAGTTCAAAAAATCAGGGAAAGATTCCGACTGCTTGCACAAAGCAACGAACCCAGCAGTATGCCCAACCATAGATGGAGCCCCATCAGTTGTGATTGACGTAAGTTTGAAGAGGGGTAAATGCGACTTACTGACAAACTCCATAAACGTGTCAAAAACATGCGACCCTCTTGTGTGCCCTTTCAAAGGCAAAATTGTCAGAATCTCTTCTTTTGCCATCATGTTATGAAAAACCATCCGAATGAAAACACATAACTGCGCCACATCCACAGCATCAGTTGATTCGTCAAATTGCAGCGAAAAACAAAGACAGCTCTCAATGTCATTTCTAAGCTGTCGTTCAATGTCCTCTGACATGGTCTCGCACCGCCTTGTAATGGTGTTCCTGGATAGCTGGGTTTCTTGAATAGCCGACATGATCTCCTTCTTGTTCTTGAAGTCAGCAAAAAGTGCATCCGCGGCCTCCACAAAGGCTTCTTTGAAAACTTCGCCGTCTTTAAAACATTTCTTGTGCTTTGCCAGAACACGACTCACACGGTAAGACGCTATCGTGGCAGTTTTACTCTTATTAACAGGTTGCGTAAACACTGCCTGCTTTGCGGCTAGCTGTCTCCTCAGGTTGTTTACCTTTTCAGTTCGTACAGCTGATTTCGCCGGGAAGTCTTTAGCATAGCTCTTGTGAACTGTCATGAAATGTCGCTCCAAATTTCCCTTCTTTGGAATGGCCACGGTAGCATTACAGATCAAACACACTGGCTTTGAATTCGAAAAAACAAAAAAGTAATCCTCTTCCCACTCAGGATGAAAGTGATAATTTTTAGCTTTTTTGGTTTCCGCCATTATCTTCTCAGCTTCCACTACACTGGTTGCTAGGTTGTAAGTAGGCGGACTCTAAAGCTTCTTCGCGCTTTAGGCCCCTAGTTACAACCTAGCAACCATGGCAAACCATACCCAGCATGCAACAGAATAGGATTCAGAATTATTTATCTCATCTCATCTCATTATCTCTAGCCGCTTTATCCTTCTACAGGGTCGCAGGCAAACTGGAGCCTATCCCAGCTGACTATGGGCGAGAGGCGGGGTACACCCTGGACAAGTCGCCAGGTCATCACAGGGCTGACACATAGACACAGACAACCATTCACACTCACATTCACACCTACGGTCAATTTAGAGTCACCAGTTAACCTAACCTGCATGTCTTTGGACTGTGGGGGAAACCGGAGCACCCGGAGGAAACCCACGCGGACACGGGGAGAACATGCAAACTCCGCACAGAAAGGCCCTCGCCGGCCACGGGGCTCGAACCCAGGACCTTCTTGCTGTGAGGCGACAGCGCTAACCACTACACCACCGTGCCGCCCCAGAATTATTTATATATTTAAGAATTATTTATATATTTCTTAATTTTATTAATATGAAAATATATTCTGGTCACTCATGAACGATGGTTTTATTAGTGTGCTTTTTGAACAAGGTTTTTTTTTTGTCATTCTCGCGATCGACTGAAACTCCGCCTGCGATCGACTGGTAGACCGCGATCGACTGGTTGGGCACCCTTGCCCCATTCTGTCTGTCATAGTTGAAGTGTACCTATGATGAAAATTACAGGCCTCTCTCATCTTTTTAAGTGGGAGAACTTGCACAATTGGTGGCTGACTAAATACTTTTTTGCCCCACTCTATCTATCTATCTATCTATCTATCTATCTATCTATATAAAATATATATACGTATATACACACGGGGCGGCATGGTGGTGTAGTGGTTAGCGCTGTCGCCTCACAGAAAGAAGGTCCGGGTTCGAGCCCCATGGCCGGCGAGGGCCTTTCTGTGTGGAGTTTGCATGTTCTCCCCGTGTCTGCGTGGGTTTCCTCCGGGTGCTCCGGTTTCCCCCACAGTCCAAAGACATGCAGGTTAGGTTAACTGGTGACTCTAAATTGACCGTAGGTGTGAATGTGAGTGTGAATGGTTGTCTGTGTCTATGTGTCAGCCCTGTGATGACCTGGCGACTTGTCCAGGGTGTACCCCGCCTTTCGCCCATAGTCAGCTGGGATAGGCTTCAGCTTGCCTGCGACCCTGTAGAACAGGATAAAGCAGCTAGAGATAATGAGATGAGATGATATATATACACACACACACACCACCTATATACTGTCGGTCCTGCGCACTGTGGCACGTGCACCTGAAGGTGCAAGTCGGGCTGCATGCATGCCGAGTGAGCTCCAGCACGCACACCATGAACAAGGCGCACCTGAACTCAATTAGAGAACTATGTAGAGCAGAGGAGGCTGTTGTTCCTGAGCCCCTCTTGGAGGCTGTCTCCCCTGAGTTGGTTTCTCAGCCAGAATCAGCATCTGAATTAATGCCTGAACCCATGTCTGTATCAGAATCCATGCCTGTTCCCATGCCAGCGTCTGTTCCCATGCCAGCGTCTACTCCAGAGGCGGAGCCAGAGTCACCGCCAGTGTCTGCTCCAGAGGCGGAGCTAGAGTCAGCACCAGAGCCTGCTCCAGAGGTGGAGCCAGAGCCCACTCCAGTGCCAGAGCCCACTCCAGAGGCGGAGTCAGAGTCAAGGCCTATTCCAGTGCTAGAGCCTGTGCCAGAGCCCGCTCCAGAGGTGGAGCCAGAGTCAGGGCCTATTCCAGTGCTAGAGCCCATGCCAGAGCCTGCTCCAAAGGCAGAGCCAGAGTCAGGGCCTACTCCAGTGCCAGAGCCCACGTCAGGGCCTACTCCAGTGCCAGTGCTGGAGCCAGCGTCAGAGCCTGCATCAGAGTCTACTCCAGAGCCAGGGCCGAAGCCAGCATCAGAGCCTGCATCAGAGTCTACTCCAGAGCCAGTGTTGGAGCCAGCATCAGAACCTGCATCAGAGTCAGTGCCAGAATCGGCACCAGCTTCAGTGCTGGTGCCAGAGTTAAGGCCAGAACCTGAGCCTGTTCCTGAACCAGTGTCGGAGGACGTCTGGATCATTCTGCCACCACCTGGCCAGGAAGACATCTGCATTGTCCCGTTGCCAGGTTCTAACCCGGACCAAAGCAGTGCGCTGACAGAGCTTGAACCTGTACCTGAGCCAAGTCCAGAGTTCAAAAGAGAGCCAAGTCCACAGTCCAAGCCAAGTCCAGAACTTGAGTCATCTCCTGAGCTCAAACCCAGCCTTACGTCCAAGCCAGTTCCAGAACTCCAGTTCGAGTCATCTCCAGAGCCCAAGTCCAGTCCAGAGACAGAGTCATCTCCAGAGCTCGAGCCCACTTCCAGTCCAGAGTCCAAGTCAAGTCCCAAGGTCAAGCCTACTCCAAGCCAAGAACCCAAGTTGTATCCAGAGCCTGAGCCTGAACCCCCATTGGGGCCAAGTATGATGGATTTTCGCTCCCAGAAGGAGCTCTTTGGGAGGGGGTTCTGTCAGTCCTGTGCACTGTGGCGTGTGCACCTGAAGGCATGCCTTGGACTGCGCGTGTGCCGAGTGAGCTCCAGCACGCACGCCATGTACAAGGCGCACCTGAACTTGATTAGAGAACTATATGTTTGGCTATTTAAGGACTGCACTAATGCAAATGTGATGCGAAGTACAACCCCGATTCCAAAAAAGTTTGGACAAAGTACAAATTGTAAATAAAAACGAAATGCAATAATTTACAAATCTCAAAAACTGATATTGTATTCACAATAGAACATAGACAACATATCAAATGTCGAAAGTGAAACATTTTGAAATTTCATGCCAAATATTGGCTCATTTGAAATTTCATGACAGCAACACATCTCAAAAAAGCTGGGACAGGGGCATTAAGAGGCTGGAAAAGTTAAAGGTACAAAAAAGGAACAGCTGGAGGACCAAATTGCAACTCATTAGATCAACTGGCAATAGGTCATTAACATGACTGGGTATAAAAAGAACATCTTGGAGTGGCAGCGGCTCTCAGAAGTAAAGATGGGAAGAGGATCACCAATCCCCCTAATTTTGCGCCAACAAATAGTGGAGCAATATCAGAAAGGAGTTCGACAGTGTAAAATTGCAAAGAGTTTGAACATATCATCATCTACAATGCATAATATCATCAAAAGATTCAGAGAATCTGGAAGAATCTCTGTGCGTAAGGGTCAAGGCCGGAAAACCATACTGGGTGCCCGTGATCTTCGGGCCCTTAGACGGCACTGCATCACATACAGGCATGCTTCTGTATTGGAAATCACAAAATGGGCTCAGGAATATTTCCAGAGAACATTATCTGTGAACACAATTCACTGTGCCATCCACCGTTGCCAGCTAAAACTCGATAGTTCAAAGAAGAAGCCATATCTAAACATGATCCAGAAGCGCAGACATCTTCTCTGGGCCAAGGCTCATTAAAATGGACTGTGGCAAAGTGGAAAACTGTTCTGTGGTCAGACAAATCAAAATTTGAAGTTCTTTTTGGAAATCAGGGACACTGTGTCATTGGGACTAAAGAGGAGAAGGACGACCCAAGTTGTTATCAGCGCTCAGTTCAGAAGCCTGCATCTCTGATGGTATGGGGTTGCATTAGTGCGTGTGGCATGGGCAGCTTACACATCTGGAAAGACACCATCAATGCTGAAAGGTATGTCCAGGTTCTAGAGCAACATATGCTCCCATCCAGATGACGTCTCTTTCAGGGAAGACCTTGCATTTTCCAACATGACAATGCCAAACCACATACTGCATCAATTACAGCATCATGGCTGCGTAGAAGAAGGGTCTGGGTACTGAACTGGTCAGCCTGCAGTCCAGATCTTTCACCCATAGAAAACATTTGGCGCATCATAAAACGGAAGACACGACAAAAAAGACCTAAGACAGTTGAGTAACTAGAATCCTACATTCGACAAGAATGGGTTAACATTCCTATCCCTGAACTTGAGCAACTTGTCTCCTCAGTCCCCAGACGTTTTCAGACTGTTGTAAAGAGAAAAGGGGATATCTCACAGTGGTAAACATGGCCTTGTCCCAACTTTTTTGAGATGTGTTGTTGTCATGAAATTTAAAATCACCTAATTTTTCTCTTTAAATGATACATTTTCTCACTTTATTTTTTAAAAGATTTTTTTGGGCTTTTTTCACCTTTATTGGATAGGACAGTGTAGAGACAGGAAATGAGCAGGAGAGAGAGATGAGGAGGGATCAGGAAATGACCTCGGGTCGGAATCGAACCCGGGTCCATGAGTATGACGCCTTATCCACCTGAGCCATGACGCCCCCACATTTTCTCACTTTAAACATTTGATATGTCATCTATGTTCTATTCTGAATAAAATATGGAATTTTGAAACTTCCACATCATTGCATTCCATTTTTATTTACAATTTGTACTTTGTCCCAACTTTTTTGGAATCGGGGTTGTATTATGCTACGTTAAGTATGCATTACCAAGCCTTTCCACCCTTGTTCTTGTTTTCTTGATTCTCGTGCCCGTCTCTCGTTATTGTTATCGCTTAGCCTTTGATGTTCTGTTTGCACCTCAACCAACCCTTTGCCTGTTTTCTTGTTTCTGATCTTGCCTGCTGATTTGGACTGTTTACCTGTGTATATACTGTATCTGTATAGTCTTGCACCTTGTATATATCTGCACTCTTATAATTAAACTGAACACTTCTGCACATACATCCGCCTCTCTCGCGTACCTGACATATACCCATTCTTTTGTTTTGATTATTAATTACTTAATTAATCAAAAAAGGGGGAGTGAAGGCTTCTTAAAATTCTTATTATTTCAGAATATTTGTCATCCTCTGCCTGATGGAGAAAAATGGTATGTGTGTGCCCACAGTAACATCCTTATCTGTTATGGATTAAATGTTTCAAGAAAGAGGTTTTTGTGAAAAACCAGAAAGTGAGTGAAAGTGTTTTTGGGCAGGCAGAGAGAATGCATCTGGGGCAGAGAGAGTGTCTCAGACTTGGACAACACCGATGTATATTCATGAAGCTTCTTTAATAAAATCTCTCTCTCTCATTAGGTCTTGGTGTCTGCTTGCAAATCTTTATTGCTGGGGAAAGAGAAAATTTACTTCACAACCTAACAACAAGAAGCATTTGCTAATGTGAACCCTTCCTCGCAAAAGTAGTAGTTTCATATGGTGTCATACTTCCAGATGAGCATTTCTGAGCCAGTTGTTAAAGGTGTCGCCTCCTTCATGTATAGTGGCGAAGCTCCCTGGCACTGCTGTTACTGGGCAATGCAACACTAGGTGGTCAGTGTCTTGTGGGGATTCCTGACATTTAGGGCATATAGGGGACTCTATGTAGCCCCAACGATGCAAACTGGTGGCTGTTCTGGCATGTCTTGATCTAAGCCTGTTTGCTTGAGTCCATGGTCTTCTAATTTGGTTGAGGAAGCCAGGTAATGGATTGGTGGGGTCCTCTATTAGTTCCCCACCTCTGGGAACATTTTGGTTCCATTCCTCTCTCCAGGAAGTTTTGATGCTGAAGTTTTCCTTCTTGGTCTTATAGAAGGGTTTTCTTGATTTTAATCTTGAGATGGTAGGTGCTACTTCTATAATTTGTTTGAGTGGTATGGCATTTTCTGTGTTTGAGATGCGCTGGTGTTGTTTTTGAGTGATCTTTGCGAAGATATGGTGGAGCAATGTTGCTCATTGTTGGTAGCCATTCTACTGGTGTTGATTTGATGGCAGCAGATATGATTTGCATGCTTTTGTTCAGTTTGGTGTCAATCTTTTTTGCATGGATGCTATGTGCTCATACTGGAGCATAATATTCAGCTACACTGTAGCATAATGCTAGTGCTGATGTTCTTAGCACACTCTGGGATGCTCCCCATGTTGTCCCTGCTAACTTCCTGATGAGTGAGTTTCTCTTTTTCAGTTTCTGTGCGGTGTCTTCCAGGTGTTTTTTGCATGTTAGGCCTCTGTCGAGGACCACTCCTAGATATTTAGGGTATGTCTCTGGTGGAAATGGTTAATTATTTACTAACACCTATAGGTTTTGATTTGCTTGGTGGTTGTTCAAATGGAAGAGAGTTGTCAGAGTTTTTGTGGTGTTCATTTTTAGATACCAGGTGTCTGTCTGTCGCCGTTCCAGTGCCAATTCGGGTTCCAGCCACCTCTGTTCCTGTTAGGACTGGGACTGTTTTGGCCTCTAGAGGCCACTGTTATTTCCTTTTCTGGTCATGTTTGTTTTGGGCCTCTAGAGGTCACCACTGTGTTCTGTGTTTTGTTTTTGTCTTATTGCCTGTTTCCTGCCCCACCCTGTCCTTAATTAGTTTGTGTATTTATACCCCTGAGTTCAGTCCTCTTGTCATGGAGTCTTTGTGCTGTTATGTTTAGCTTCAGTTACCTTGGTTCCGTGTTCCTTGCCTTTGTCTTTTTGGTTTTACACTTTGCTTTTCTTTTTGGACTTTGTATTTACTGTTTTTTGGATCTTCTGAGCATTGGTATTTTTGCCTTTTCTAGTTTTTTGGCTTTTGTATTTGACTTTGAACTTTTGGATATTTTATTTTTCCCTTCATCTTCTGAGCGTTTTTTGGATTATATTTTTTGGGACTGTAAATATTGTAAATAAACTTTTTGATACTTTTCTACTTCCGCCTCACGCCTCTGCACTTGAGTCATTCCCCTGGTGGCCTAGTGGGGGTTTGCTGGATTATCATGCCAGTGAACCAGGTTCAAATCCCAGCAAAACCCTAACACACAGCCTGCTTCAATGTATGATGTGAGTGCCAGGTCCTCTTTGATCTGAACCTTGCTTGCTCAAGGGGGATGTGAGGGTCAAGTAGAGGTGACAGTCATGTGAGCATAATGTGCTCCAGCAGTTTGAAAAGGAAGCAAAGTAGTGCAATAGGTTTGTAGCTGGTTGCGTCATCTGCTGGTTTTAATATTGCTATGACTTTGGTGTGTTTCCAAATTTTGGGGTAGTCAGATTTTTCTAGGATGTTTGGTAGGGCCTGGGCGAGCCAAAAGACTGCTATAGGGCAGAGGTGTTATCACTTCTGGGTAAATTCCATCGGGCCCTGCTGCTTTGCCTAGTTTTCTGCTTTTAATTGCTTCTTCTACTTCTTCTTTGGTTATTGGTGCTGCAGTGGTATCTCCTGTTTCTGTGCTAGTATTTATAAGGTGTTGATACTCGAATCTGGCAGCTTTTTCAAAAGTGTGATTTGGCATATGGATGCTGCATCATTTTATTTGTTTGGCTATGGTGTTTGCACTGATAGGAGCTCTTTGTTCTCTGGGTATGGAATCATCTGGCTCTCGCTTTTTGAGCAGTTTCCATGCATGTCTGCTGGATCGTCGAAAGTCTAGGCTCTCTGTGGTCTCTATTCATCTGTTCTGTCTGCCCTCTGGGAGGGAGTTCAGTAGTTCCTCTGCTATGTCTGGGTCCTGTATGGTTTCATACTGCTGTAACAGTTCCACGCTTTTCTGTCCAGCATGGGATATGCTGTTTTCTGTATCCTCTTGGGATATATTTCCTGGCATTTTTGAGCAAGAGGTTGGTGAATCTTTCTATGTTGTCATATGAAGGTGGTATGTTTTTTCAATGTGCTCAGTGTAGGATTTCCAGGAGGCTTTCTGAAAGTTTCACCTTGGTTTTGGCAGTGATGTTATCACTGGGATTCTTGTTCCAACTGTGATGAGAATAGGTCTGTGCTGGCTGTTTGGGAAATCATCTAGGATCTCTCTCTGTGCCGGGAGAGGGTGGAGGTTTTCATCTTTGGTTGTAAAGGTTAAGTCAGGAGTATATGCTCTTTGCCATCTTGCTGAGAAGGCTCCTTTGTCCTTTGGGTGGTATAGTAGGTGTAAGTTGTTTAAGTTTGCCCAATTACTGATTGTTTCTCCAGCATTATTATTTCTATGATACCCCCATTCATTGTGGTGGCTGTTAAAGTCTCCAACTATTATGGTTGGATTTTGTGGCTTTTGTAGAGGGGGGTTTGGCCATTCAGCATTTGGAGGCTTGTAGATATTTGTTATAGTGACTCCTCCCACTTGTATTGTACTTTTTATGTACATTCCCTTCTGTGATGGTAGATTCACCTAGGGTGACTAGGCCTGGGTCTTTTGCATGTGTCATGGTGCCATATTGGTTGTAGTTTAGTCATTGTATGAGAGTATAGTTTGGGATACTGTACCTTGAAAAGGCCACTTCCTTTCCCACATGGGTCTTTTGGAGGGCAAGGATGTCCACATTGTGCTTGGTAAGTAATCTAGATAGGTATTCACGTTTTGGCATTGATAGCCCTTCAACATTAAGGAACAAAATCGTTAGTTGAGTGCCAATTTGTATGGAGTTTATCTTGCTCACTTGTCAGTTGTGCTGGATTCTCTACAGCAGCACTGTGGTCCTTTTTTATCCTGGGCGACGACCAAGCCAGTATGTCTCTTCTTTTTGGGTCTTTTCATGATGCTCAGAGGGTGTGGGGCCAGGAGTAGGATGGTTGTCCTAGTCTGATCACCAGGTTTGGATCATTTTTAGTCTGGCCTCTATCCCTTAGACCAATCCAGTTTGGGTGGTCCTACTGGGAGATAAGTCTACTGCCGGCATAGCTCTCAGGGTTATTGAGACATGCAAGCCCCCTGACCTGTGACAAGATAATGATCCTTACGGGGGGTCCTCGCAAAAGAGCCACTCAGAAGTCCTAAGACCAAAATTGTTGATTTGCAAAAAGCAGGAATAGGTTACAAAGCAGTCTCAAAGAGTTTAGATATTAATCAGTCCACAGTTAGGCAAATGGTATGATTTAGTACTGTGGCTAATCTCCCTAGAAGTGGGTGATAGGCAAAGATTACTCCAAAGGCTTACCATAGAATCCTCAGTGAGGTAAAGAAGTACTCTAGAGTAACAGCTAAATGCTTGAAGGAATCATTGGAACTGGACTAATATCTCCATTCAGGAGTCTACCATATGCAAAACATTGAACAGGCAGGGTGTCCATGGCAGGACATCACAGAGGAAACTGCTGTTCTCCAGAAGGGCATTTCTGAGTCCCTGAAGTTTGCCAAAGAGCACCATGACACTCCACAATGCTACTGGAAAAATATTTTGTGGACTGATGAAACAAACGCTAAATTATTCAGGAAGAACACATAGCACTAGGACACATGAAAACATCATCCCAACAGTTTGCTGCCTCAAGGCTTGGATGGCTTAAAATAAAAAGGAAAATCCGCTTTTGGAGTGGCCCAGTCAGAGCCCAGACCTTAACCCAATAAAGAGCCATTCACACCAGACATCCTAGGAATATGGCTGAGCTGAAGTAGTTATCTAAGGAAGAATGGTCCAAAATTCCTCCTGAGCATCTGATCTACAGCAAAGTGTTTGTTTGAGGTTATTGCTGTCAAAGGAGATTCGAGCAGTTATTATATCCAAGGGTTTTTCCACTTTTCCACCAGCACTATGAATGTTTAATGGCTGTGCTCAATAAAAACATGAGATTATAATTATTTGTATGTTATTAGTTAAAACAGATTTTGTTTGTTCATTATTGTTTTTAGACAAAGATCAGACCAGATTTTAAGATAAATTTATACATACAGTACCAGTCAAAAGTTTGGATACACCTACATATGCATAGGTTTTTGTCAGAGTGCAGGCACTTACGGATGTATATGCAGGGGAGAGCGGAGCACAAACTGGTGACAAAACCAAATCGTGAGACAGGAAGCATAGTCAGAAAGCAGGCGAGGGTCGGTCGATCAGTAAATGGAGCAATACAGGCAATACAGGAAACATAAACGAAGAGATACAGCGATGGTTAGAAATGCAAGAGTCAGGCAGAAATGAGAGGCTTGCTATGAACTAGTGAAACACAGAATGATACTTCACACTGAAGGTGTGTGAGTGAGGAGCTTAAGTAGCATGACTGATAATTAGTGACATTTGACTTCAGTAAGCCGGTGACAGGAGCACTGTCCTTTTGGAAGTTGTAGTTCTGAGTGTGCATGTTTGTAGTCTGGCTAATGTTGTCATTTTCAACTGCTTTACTGACAGAACCCTCCCCCCAGAGGAGCTCCATCTGGGAGCTACATTATTTCTGGGGCAGCCTCTTCCTCTCGGTGCAGGTTTGTCAGGATGTTGAGCATGAAATTCTTGTTTGAACAAAGGGTCCAGAATATTCTTTGAAGCTACCCAGCTTTGTTCCTCAGGTCCATAGCCCTCCCAGTCTACCAGGTATTCAACTTGACCTCTTCTCCATCTGGAATCAAGTATTCTGTTTACTTAGTAGATGGGCTCACCTTCTAGGTTGAGTGCTGGGTGTTCATGAATGGGGTGTTTTTGGCAAGAGGGCCCGGAATGGCAGGTTTCAAACATGAGACATGGAATGTGAGGGATATTCTGCTGTGAAGTGGGAGTTCCAATCTGTATGAGACCTCGTTAATGCATCAAAGTACCTTGAATGGTCCGATGTAACGTTGTTGAAGCTTCTGACAAGTGTTGGGTTCTCTGAAGTTCTTTGTGGCTGCCCATACTGTTTTAAGTCGTTCAAATTCTGTAAAGCTGCTTTGCGACAATGTTTATTGTTAAAAAAAAAAGCGCTGTACAAATAAACTTGATACTCTGTCGCTGGGGAGATTGTTACCTCTGTGCTTGTCTGCATACTCCTTATACTTACAGTGCCTTGAAAAAGTATTCATACCCCTTGAACTTTTTCACATTTTTCCAACTTACAACCACGAACTTAAAAGTTTTTTATTGAGATTTTATGTGATAGACCAAAACAGAGTAGCACATAATTGTGAAGTGAAACAAAAATGATAAATGGTCTTCAAAATTTTAAACAAATAAAAATCTGAAAAATGTGGTGTGCATTAGTATTCAGCCCCCTGTACTCTGATACCTCTAAATACAATCCAGTGCAATCAATTGCCTTCAGAAGTCATCCAATTAGTTAAGAGTCCTACTGTGTGTAATTTACTCTCAGCATAAATACACTTGTTCTGTGAAGGCCTCAGTGGTTTGTTAGAGAACAGTGAAGAACAAACAGCATCATGAAGACCAAAGAACTCACCAGACAGGTCAGGGATAAAGTTCTGGAGAAGTTTAAAGCAGGATTAGGTTATAAAAAAAATATCCCAAGCTCTGAACATCTCAAGAAGCACTGTTCAATCCATCATTCAAAAATGGAAAAAGTATGGCACAACTGCAAACCTACCAAGACATGGCCATCCACCTAAACTGACAGAGCGAGCAAGGAGAGCACTGGTCAGAGAAGCAGCCAAGAGGCCCATGATCACTCTGGAGGAGCTGCAGAAATCCACAGCTCAGGTGGGAGAATCTGTGCACAGGACAACTATAAGTCGTACACTCCACAAATCTGGCCTTTTTGGAAGAGTGGCAAGAAGAAAGCCATTGTTGAAAGACAGGCATAAGAAGTCCCGTTTGCAGTTTGCCAGAAGCCATGTAGGGGACACAGCAAACATGTGGAAGAAGGTGCTTTGGTCAGATGAGACCAAAGTTGAACTTTTTGGCCTAAATGCAAAGCGCTATGTGTGGTGGAAAACTAACACTGCTCATCACCCTGCACACACCATCCCCACTGTGAAACATGGTGGTGGCAGCATCATGCTATGGAGATGCTTTTCTTCAGCAGGGACAGGGAAGTTGGTTAGAGTTGATGGGAAGATGGATGGAGCTAAATACAGGGCAATCCTGGAAGAAAACCTGTTGGAGGCTGCAAAAGACTTGAGACTGCGAAGGAGATTCACCTTCCAGCAAGACAATGAGCCTAAACATACAGCCAGAGCTACAATGGAATGGTTTAGATCAAAGAATATTCATGTGTTAGAATGGCCCAGTCAAAGTCCAGACCTAAATCCCATTGAGCATCCGTGGCAAGACTTGAAAATTGCTGTTCACAGATGCTCTCCATCCAATCTGGCTGAGCTTGAGCTATTTTTCAAAGAAGAATGGGCAAAAATTTCAGTGTCTAGATGTGCAAAGCTGGTAGAGACATACCACAAAAGACTTGCAGCTGTAATTGCAGCAAAAGGTGGCTCTACAAAGTATTGACGCAGGGGGGCTGAATACTAATGCACATCACATTTTTCAGATTTTTATTTGTTTAAAATTTTGAAGACCATTTATCATTTTCGTTTCACTTCACAAATATGTGCTACTCTGTGTTGGTCTATCACATAAAATCTCAATAAAAAACTTTTAAGTTTTTAACATTCTCTCACCATAGTACCTAAATACTTGTTGAAAAAGTAATTCTGCTGTTTGGAATGCTGTGGGGATGACGGGTAATGGGATGAGTTTCAAAGACTTGGAGAATCTGTCAATGGTTACCATGATGATGGTGTTGCCTTGGGGGGGGGAGGTCTGTAATGAAGTCAAGGGCTAGGTGGGACCAGGGTCTTTGAGGTATTGGGAGGGGAAACAGTTTGCTGATAGGAGGGGTTCTGGGAACTTTAGCTTGGGCACACTCAGAGCAGGAGGCGATGAACTGGTTAATTTCTGTGAACATATTCTCTCACCAGTACTTGTTCTTGAGCATCTGATGTGTTTGTTGGCTGCCAGGGTGTCCCATGGTGGGAGATGTGTGGGCCCAAGTGATGAGTCGGCCTCTGAGATGCTTGGGAACATAAAGGAGGCCTTGTGGAAGGTTAACGGGGCTTGTCTGTGGTTAGGAGTTTCTTGGTCCAGGTCCCAAGTAAATGGATTGTATGAAGCACTGGGATGGAAGAATCGGGTGAATGAATGAATCTTGACGCGATGAATCGAAGGTTCGGGAAAGGGCATCTGCCTTGGTGTTCTTCAAGCCAGGGTGGAACAAGATTGTAAAATTAAAATGAGTGAAGAAAAGTGCCCAGCTGGCATGATGTGGATTTAACCTCTTAGCCTTTTTAAGATATTCGAGATTCTTGTGATCGGTCAGAATCACGAAGGGATGCGTAGCTCCCTCCAGCCAGTGTCTCCACTCCTCAAGGGCTAGTTTGATGGTGAGCAGTTCTCTGTTCCCAACGTCATAATTCCTCTCAGCAGAGGTGAGTTTCCTCAAGAAGAAAGCTACTGGATGTCTCTCACCGAAGCACTGAGACAAGATTTCTCCTACCCCTGTGTCAGATGCATCTACCTCAACAGTGAATGGCTTGGCTGGTTCAGGATGCTGTAGAACTGGGGCAGAGGTAAAGCCGTGCTTGAGTTGATTGAATGCTTCTTCTGCCAAAGGGTTCCATTGAAGGCACTTAGGTCCTTTCTTGAGCAGGGCCATTAGGGGAGCAGCAATCATGCTGAAGCCCCTAATGAAATGGCAATAAAAGTTGGCAAAGCCTAAGAAACGTTGAAGGTCCTTTACCAACATGGGTGTGGGGCCAGGACATGACAGCAGATACTTTGGCAGAGTCCATGCTGACCCCTTCTGCGCTGATGATATAGCCTAAGAAGGTGATTCGGCTATGATGGAATTCACATTTCTCTGCCTTCATGTAGAGATGGTTGGCCAGCAAGTGTTGGAGAATGGCTTGGACGTGATCCTGGTGGCTTTTCTCATCAGGACAGTAGATGAGGATATCATTGATATAAGCAATGATAAACTTACCTGGCATGTCCCTTAGCATGTTGGTGATAAGACATTGGAACACACTAGGCACCAAAGAAAGGCCATACGGCATTACCCGGTACTCAAAATGGCCTGTGGTTGTACTGAAGGCGGTCTTGATTCATTGCCCTTCTTTATTCAAATGAGCTTGTAGGCACTACATAGGTTGAGTTTAGAAAAGATCTTGGCAGATCAGAACTGTTCTAGAGCTGTTAGAACAAGGGACAGAGGATAGGGATACTTGACTGAGACTTGGTTCAATCCTCTATAGTCGATGCATGGCCAGAGACCACTACTTCGTTTCTCCACAAAAAAGAAGCCAGCTGATGCGGGAGACTTGGAGGGATGAATGTAACCCTGCTTGAGGGCTTCTTGGATATATTCCTCCATGGCAGAGTATTCCTTCTGGGATAGGGGATAGATGTGACCCCGTGGTGGTGACATACCTGGTAGTAGATCGATAGCGCAGTCATCAGGTTGGTGTGGTGGTAGCCCGCAGGCCTTCCTTTTACTAAAAACTTCTTTCAAGTCCATATAGCACTCAGAAACATTCTCCATGGAATCCGTCTGTGGACTCTCTACTAAGGTGGAGGAAAGATTGATTTGGGGACAAGAGAGACAATTCAGAAAGCAGGTGGGTGACCACTGGAGAACTTCCTTATTCTGCCAAGAGATAAGTGGATCGTGAAGCTGTAGCCAGGGGTAACCAAGAATGATGTCATGGTTTATGGTTGTGGTCACATAGAGGGAGATGAGTTCCGAGTGTAGTGCTCCCACCTGTATTTGAATGGCAGCAGTGTGAGTGGTGACAAGACCATCATCTATGGGTCCTCCATCGATGGTTCTGATGCTGAATGAACTTTGCAGAGGGGTTGTGGGCAGGTTGAACTTCTGGACAATTGTGCTGCTAATGAAGTTCCCCTATGCCCATGAGTCGACAAAAGAACGTGTGTGGAGGATGCGAATTTTAGTAATACTGGAACATTAAAGGATTTTGTATTGAATTTTCTCACTGGACTTACCGCCAGGGCCGTAACTACCATTGAGGACACCGAGGTCATGTCCTCGGCATTTTTTTCCCACGGTATTTTTTTTTTCACTCAGAAATGTGAAATTAATATATGATGAAAATCGTTCTGACTTTGATTGGTGGAAAATTCTAAATTCGGCTTGCATCCCCCTGTTCTCATTTGTTTGTCTAAAAATAAAGTCCCCATAATCATTTTTAAACGAAGCTGAAATATCCGACATTGGAAACATTTCATATTAGGCAGCCTCGCGATAGTCAGCTAAGCACTACGGGATATACAAGAGCTGAGAAGTGTTCTCATCGAGGTCCGACTCCGCAGCCAGTCAGTTTGTCAATTAGTCATGGAATCTGAAAATTGACATAAGATGAAGAAGTCTACTACACTAAAACAAACCAAACTCAGCTTTGGAAAGTCAACAAGTGAGAGAAAAAGAGGGAAGAAGGTGAGTTAATTTTGCCAGTCACTGACAGTTATGTGCCGGAATGCTTATGATCATTAACAGTGCAATTTTAATTAGCATTTCAAGCAACAGTCGAAGCCACTTAGCTAGATAGGATTTTCGTTTTCCAGGCGGCACAAACTCTTTTATTCTCTCTCTCGATTTGATTTGGTGCGTTTCAGATCAGAAAAGGCTGGACAGTCGTGACCTGTTGTTTATGAAGTTATTGGGTACTGACGAGACTTGAGCTATTTTGCTAACTTACCAGACTATAGGCTAACGTAAACACAAGACACTATTGTTTTGATTATTGGTTGTATTTTCGAACGGAAATGAAAACGGGTAGCAAACTTATGTTCACATTTTATTTACAACATGATGTACCACCTCTGACTGCTTTCTGTCAATCATGAACAGCCCAGCCGCATTCACAGCTCCTTCTCCGATCACCAGCTGGAAATGAGCCTCCTCTCGAGAAGTCTTGTCCCGCCCCTCTTATTGACTCCCATCTCCAGTGAGGCTCAGTCTCCGAATGTGGCGTTTTAGTCGGTTTTGTCCAATAACCGTCTAGTATTTTGCTACTGAAAAGGGCATATATTTTTTAAAAAGCAATTGAAGTCCATTCAGGCTCGGCTAGACTGCGTTGTCACTCTCACTCACTCACTCACTCACTCACTCACTCACTCACTCACACTCTCTCACTCACTTTCACTCACTCACACTCCATCACTCACTCAAACTCTCACACTCTCACTCACTCACTCACTCACTCACTCACTCACTCTCTCTCTCTCTCTCTCTCTCACTCACTCACTCACGCACGCACACACACACACAAAATACTTTTGTGATCGTGCAGTTTTGAAATTGTTAAAATAAACATGTTCACCTACATGTTCATCTTGTTGGGCTTGTGATTTTGACTCGTTTCCAAAATGTATGAAAAGTCACCATATTAGGACATTTTTTTTTTGGCAAATAAGATGTATCGCAATGTTTGACCTCGGTATTTGAAAAATCCTGGTTACGGCCCTGCTTACCGCATGAGCTGGACCTTCAGCTGGGCCGGTGTGGGACGGACAGATAGGACAGTGGTTAATCAAATGCTTGGAACTCCTGCAGTAAAAACACAGACCCTCTCTTCTCCATCTTTCATGCTCAGCATGTTTCAAACGGGTGTGGGATACCTCCATTGGTGTGTTGTCTTCAGAAACTTGGACAGGTTTGAGGTTTTCCCTTATTGAGGGCTGGTGGGTCAATAGATGATCTAGGTGTATAGCTAGGTCAATGAAGGAGTCGAGCGTTAGTTGTTCATCCTTACATGCCAGTTCACTGAGGATCTCTGGATGAAGACCTTGGCAAAACACAGCTTTCAATGCTAGATCATTCCATCCACTGGCAGTCGCTAGCATTCTGAAGTCCAGAGCATACTCGGCAACTCCTCTGGAACCTTGCGATATGGTGAGCAAACTTTCCCTGACTTCAATTCCCTCAGGTTCCTGGTCAAACACTCTCTTGAACAATATGAGGAAACGTTCATACGAAGTTGTATGCTCACCACCATTCTTCCAAATGGCGCTTGCCCATTGTAACGCCTTGCCAGTGAGAAATGACAGAAACTTAGTGATTTTGTGTTTGTCGGAGAGATTAGGCATAGTGAAAAAGTACATGGCGCACTGAAGTAAGAATCCCTTACAGGCGAGAGCATTCCCAGAATACTTTTCTGGAATGGGGAGTTGCAGCGCAGGACTGGGAGAAGACTCAGGATGCGTTAGGAAGGTCTGCAACATCACAGTTGTGAGTTGTGCCATTCAGGTGTTGAGGTCTGCAAGCATCTGCTGATGTTCTCCTAGAAATCATCCCTGAGCATTTAGTGCAGTTTGCTTCACCTCTTCTGCTACATCCATGATAGGCAAAGTATCTT
Source organism: Neoarius graeffei (assembly GCF_027579695.1). Lineage (NCBI taxonomy): Eukaryota > Metazoa > Chordata > Actinopteri > Siluriformes > Ariidae > Neoarius > Neoarius graeffei. The sequence continues at coordinate 26,114,512 of NC_083594.1, forward strand.
GTCAGAGTGTAGGCACTTACTGATGTGCAGTATGTGCAGGGGAGAGCGGGATGCAAACTGGTGACAAAACCAAACTGTGAGACAGGAAGCATAGTCAGAAAATTAGACAAATATTTATTTGTCTAATTTTTATTTCAGTTTTATTTGCTATATGTTTGACATTTTCTTGCTACTGTAACACGTGAATTTCCCCGATGTGGGATGAATAAAGTGAATCTAATCTAATCTAGAAAGCAGGCAAGGGTCAGCTGATCAGTAACCAGAGCAATACAGGCAAGAGAGGAAACATAAATAAAGAGATACAGCGAAGGTCAGAAAAAGTGAGAGTCAGTCAGAAATGAAAGGCTTGGTATGAACTAGTGAAACACAGAACGATACTTCGCACTGAAGGTGTGTGACTGAGGAGCTTAAGTAGCATGACTGATATGACCGTTGACTTCAGTAAGCTGGTGACAGGGGGTGCTGTGCTTTCTGGGAGTTGTAGTTCTGAGTGTCCATGTTTGTAGTCTGGCTAGTGTCATTTTCAACAGCTTTACTGACAGTTTTTCTGTATTTTGACTATTTTTTATATTGTAGAACAATACTGAAGACATCAAAAGTATGAAATAACATATGGAACATATATGGAATTATGTGGGAGACAAAAAAAATTTAAAAACAAAATATGTTTGATATTTTAGATTCTTCAAAGTAACCACCGTTTTCTTGACAGCTTTGCACACTAAATAGTAAATAATAAAAATACAGTAAATAGCCCTATTGGACAACTGTAGTAATCCATATTGTGTCAAGAACTGCTGAACTAAGAGAAACGATAGTCCATCTTTACTTTCAGACAGGAAGTCTTTTAATTAATAAAAATAAAGAAAAACATTGAATTAGGTGTGTCCAAACTTTTGACTGGTATTGTAAATGCAGGCAATTCCAAAGGTTTCGTTTACTTTTTTGCCACTGTATATATTTCTGTCACATTTCTTTTATTAAAGGTAGACTGCCTTTTAGATTTTTCAAGGTTAGGTCATAAAAATAATTTTCCCTGACACCCAATTATTTTTGTTTAGTGGACCAAAAGCTACTGAATTCAAATCACAGACTTCCAATTTTATTAGTTTTTTTTTTTTTTAAATAGAACAATTAATGAATTTAGGGCCACATGGCCCTAAATTCTCTGCTATTTTTTCTTGCTTCACCATGACCTAATTCAAGATATTACATCATGCATCATGTGTTGGGCTTTCCCCGTTTGCGCAACACATTGTAGGATACAAATTTGAAACAGGAGAGAAAAATGGAGGACATGAGTGTGTGAATGAAATGTGAAAGACCAACTACAGTAACAGAAAGCGAGAAGAAAAGACATTATGTTGCGACGGAAAGGAAATGCAGGACCAAACTAAAAAATATCCGCGGTCAGCGAGCACCTCGGTGTGATCAGCTGTTTGTTTAATGACAGAATGATGTAACTGCCAGTGCACAGTCAAGGTAAACCTGTAGATGGCAGTAATGCAACACTGGATGCCAGCTGCCATAAAATCCAAAAGAAGAAGATGAAGCCGAAGAAAGTAAAGCTGCACATGCACACACCAGACTTCCTGTCTGCTTGATTGCGTGAAGCAAGTGATTTCATTCACATTATTTGCTAAGGAATCTCCTCAAATTAAATAAGTTCCCAGCAACAGAATGGCCTGTTTTTTTTTTTTTTTTTTGAGATATTCCAAAAATAAACATATCACAATGACCAAATTTCAGAGGGAACTAAATTTCACTAATTTTATGAAATTAAAAGGCTATCTAGCTTTAATGCAAAAATGGGAATAAAAATATAAATATTTTTGAGAGTTAAAATCAACCGCAAAGTTGCCATTTGAACTGCCCCGCTGAGCCAGCCAGCCCTGAGTGTGTGACATCACTGTGGTAAACGGTTTTAAGTCCGAGGCCTTTTACAGCTGTAGACCAAAGTCATATAAATAAAAATTTATGGTGAAAGTAAGAAATACTGTTACTGACTTGCTCAACTAAGACTAATTTGACTTCATTGATTGTGGGTTGACCTCTCATTAAAACAGGATAGGTGTTATAACTTCTGCAACATACATGTACATGCATGCATTTTCACTGATAAAACGTAAAAGGCTAATTAAATAATCAGATGGACTGAGACAATCACAAGTTGAAGCAAATAAATAATCTTATACCGGTAACTTAAACACACAATACAAGTTACATGTATTAATCTAAATGCAGGTAAACAATGTGCTGTTTTTTTATCCAAATGAGAGTTGAAGCTTACCCATATGTGTTCTCGTTTCTTGAAGGCCGATTTTGTGGGCGATTGTTTTTGAAACAATCTGACTTTCAGTTGTTCGTTTAGTTCTCTGTTCATTCACTTCTTCCATGTAAGGGAGAGATGGCAGCAATATCCAGTTTAGAAATAAGACGGCTGGTCCACTCATTCACTGTTTTCTTCATGCTGTGTATTCCGCCATTACTGCTCGGCTCAGGCAATTACTAAAACCCAGGACGGAACGGGATGTCACCAGTTTTAGCAACAACCACTGGGAGGTTACTGCCCGAGCGATATGTCACGTCCCATTCCGTCCCGGGTTTAAGCAACAACCCTCGGCTCACTCCGGGAGGACTGGTGCAACTGAACTCACTTTCCTTTAAAAATAAATAAATAAATAAATAAATACTTTCCTTTTCTTGTAGTTTTCTTTAATTGTTGATACTGCACCCTCTTTCAATACGGGCTTATAGCCAACGCTCCTCAACAGATCAGAGGTCTTGTACGAGTCTTCAGTAAAATGTGCAGAGCAGAGGAGAAACCACTTCGTAGCTGCCCAATGTGCCTGTGAACTTCTCACAAAACGCATCCAAAACTTTGCAGTTTGAACATTCTTGGGCCATGAATGCAACGTAAATCCAGCTTCTGTCATGTTGCTGCACCAGCCAGCAACACATCTTCGTGGCATGGTGATAAGTTAGCTCAAAATGGAGGATCGAAGTTGCAGTCAGCTCTGTGTTTTAGTATAGCGGAATTGGTGATGAGACTGATAGACTTCCTGTTGTGACGTTACGGACGTTAAGGTCATTCACTCAGACCGCTACCTATATGAATCACTTTAATCATAAAAATTATGATATTAGATTTATTGTTAACACTTAAAACTATTCCTATGCCATTCTTGAGGTCCTCAAGACATTTATAAATGAAAGTGAAGCCATGGCTCTGCGTATATGCTTTAAGTTTTCTCAGTGTTTATGACTGGTGAAATATTGATTGAATTTTGTAAACAGTGTAAAAATAATAATTTTGCAAAATGATTAAAGCAATAATTCTGCCAAAAATCAAATTTACCAATTAACTCAAATGTAGTTAATTAGACACGACATGTCTGGTGTCTGAACTTTGCTTCATACGTTTTATACTGGAACTATGGGACTAATATCATGGGGCATAAGTCATTGGACTCTTGCCTCAAACTGTATCAGGTTGTTAATTATATCAAATAGATTTCCTTGTGGTTTCCCCCACTGTTAAGACATCTGTGATCCATTAAAAACAGACAGAACTACATTGCAGATCTTAAAACATTGGTAATCACATAATTCCTTAGCACATGATTACAAAGTAAGGGTTTTGACTGAAACTGCTAATAGTTGATGTATGAGGCTTAAAAGTTTCAAACCTATAAACTCATGAAGCTACAAATTATTCTAACACAACATCTAAAACGATAAACTATATTACCATAAAGTGAGACTTAAAGTACAAACAGAAAATACGAGTAATGTTAGAAAATGTCATAAAGGAAATTTGTATATGAAATCTGTTACAAAGTAAGTATTTGTACTGAATATACTGATTATTTACTAAACTGCCCATGGGTTTGCAATTTTAGCATTACATTCATCATTATTATTTGAGACAGAAGACAACAGAAAGAATACATTTAGAATAATCCTACACATTATTTTAATAAGGGCGGCATGGTGGTGTAGTGGTTAGTGCTGTTGCCTCACAGTAAGAAGGTCCGGGTTCAAGCCCTGTGGCTGGCGAGGGCCTTTCTGTGTGGAGTTTGCATTTTGTCCGCATGGGTTTCTTCCGGGTGCTCCGGTTTCCCCCACAGTCCAAAGACATGCAGGTTAGGTTAACTGGTGACTCTAAATTGACCGTAGGTGTGAATGGTTGTCTGTGTCAGCCCTGCGATGACCTGGCGACTTGTCGAGGGTGTACCCCGCCTTTTGCCCGTAGTTAGCTGGGATAGGCTCCAGCTTGCCTGCGACCCTGTAGAACAGGATAAAGCGGCTAGAGATAATGAGATGAGATTATTTTAATTAAATGTTTTATGAAATCATAAAAATTTACTGTCAGGATGCAGGCACTTATGGATGTACAGTATGTGCAGGGGAAAGCAGGGAACACAGACTTGCAAACAAACCCAAGACGAAATCGAAGTCAAGGAACAGGCAGGGGTTGATTGATTGGCAGACAGATTAATAATGGCTAGACTAAAGAGTAATGAGAATGAGACAATAACGAGGGCTGGGAGCATGATAAGGCAGGCAGAACAACAAGGCTTGGTATGACAGGTAAGACACTGAATGATACTTCACATTGAGTGAGTGTGGGAGAGGTATTTATATAGCGTGGGCTGATTAACCAGGAAATGAATGACAGGTGTAATTAATAGACAGGCGATAGGGGGTGCTGTGGTTCTTGGGTGTTACAGAGTGACCATGTTTGTAGTCTGATTGGATGTGGCACTCTCTATTGCATTACTGACAGAAACATCCCACCCCCGAGGAGCTCCCTCTAGGAGCTACATTCTTCCTAGGACGCCCTCTCCTTCTGGGTGTGGGCTTGTTGGGGTGTTGGTTGTGAAATTCTTGAGTAAGGAGAGGGTCTAGGATGTCCTTAGCTCCCACCCAGCTTCGTTCCTCTGGTCCATAACCCTCCCAATCTACCTGGTAGATTGGGAGGGTTATGGACCAGAGCAACAAAGCTGGGTGGGAGCTAAAGACATCCTATGTCTAGAGTCTAGGATCCGATTTACCTGGTAGATGGGTTTTCCTTCTGGGCCAGGAGATGGGTGGTCAGGGGTGGGCATGCTCTCAGACAGGGGACCCTGGATGGAGGGTTTGAGGCAGGAGACATGGAAGGTGGGTGACAGATGACTGTGAGGTGGGAGCTCAAGTCTATAGGAAACCTCATTGATGTGCTGGAGCATCTTGTATGGTCTGATGTAGCCTGCCTGTAATTTTCGGCATGTGTTGGGTTCCCTAAGGTCCCTGATGGACACCCATACCTGATTGCTAGGAGAGTACTCGGGGTTGTTGCTCCAGTGCTTATCAGCGTATTCCTTGTACTTGGCATTAACTGACATGATGCGTTGGTGAACTTCCTCCCAAATTGACTGACTATGGGTGAACCACTCTTCCATGGCCTGTACCCATGCTGGAGAGTCGTCCCAAAGAAACAGGGGAGGTTGGTAGCCGAGCATACACTGGAATGGTGTACATTGTGTGGCTGAGTGCTTGAGATAGTTTTGTATGTATTCGGCCCATGGGATAAATCATGCCCAGTTCCCTTGGTTTTGCATGCAGAAGATTCTGAGGAAACATTCTATTTCTTGGTTGGCTACCTGGCCATTTGACTGGGGATGATATCCCAAAGTAAAGCTCACTGAGACCCCTAGCCACTCCATGAAGCTGGCCCACAGATGAGAGAGGGCCACAGTCACTGACTATGTCTTCTGGGATGCCGAAGTATCAGAACACATGTTGGAGCAATAATTTGGCTGTCTGAAATGCTGTGGGTAGGCTGGATAATGGGATGGGTCTCAGCACCTTGGAGAAGTGGTCAATAATGACCAAAACTGTGGAGTTGCCTTGGGATGGTCGCAGGTCAATGATGAAGTTGATTGCCAGGTGGGACCAAAGTCTCTGAGGCACAGGAAGAGGGCATAGTTTGCCAGCCGGAGGAGTTCGAGGGACCTTGGCTTGACCACACTCAGTGCATGAAGAGATGAAATGAATGATCTCAGTCAGCATGTTCTCCCAGCAGTACTTGTTTTGCAGCAGTTGGTGGGTGCGATGGCTGCTGGGATGACCATTGGTAGGAAAAGTGTGTGCCCATGTGATGAGTCTGCTCCTGAGATGATTAGGGACATACAGGCAGCCCGGTGAGCAGTTGACTGGAGGATTCTGTGCTTGTGAGTCCCTTATCTCCTTGTCAAGGTCTCAAGTGATCGCCTGTATGCGAAGCATTCAGGTGTCAGGATGGGATGAGGTTCCTGGTCTTGCAGAGACAGGCTGAAGATGCATGACAGGGCAGGATATGACTGCCTTGGCATTTTTGGTGCCAGGACAATAGGATATCGTGAAGTTGAAATGGGTGAAGAACAGTGCCCATCGAACTTGGCGTGGGTTCAGTCTCCTTGCCTTCTTGAGATACTCAAGGTTTTTATGATCAGTAAAAATGTCAAAGGGGTGTGTGGCCCCCTCCAACCAGTGCCTCCATTCCTCTAAGGTGAGCTTGATGGCCAGTAGCTCTTGGTTCCTGACGTCATAGTTTCTCTCTGCTGGAGTGAGCTTTTTGGAGAAGAATGCTACTGGGTGGAGCTTGGGCCTTTCACCGAAGCACTGGGAGAGAACCCCTCCTACACCAATCTTGGAGGCGTCCACTTTGACCATGAAAGGTCGGGTCGGGTCCGGATGCTGAAGGATAGGGGCTGTGGTGAAAGCTGTCTTGAGCCTGTCGAAGGCCTCTTCAGCTGTGGGGTTCTAGTGGAGGCGTTTGGGTCCCTTCTTCAGGAGGGAGGTCAGGGGAACTGTGAGGGTGCTGAAACCTCTAATGAAATGACGATAAAAGTTTGCGAAGCCTAGGAAACATTGGCACTCCTTCACCAAGGTGGGTATGGGCCAGGATGTGACTGCAGTTACCTTGGAGGTCTCCATGCTGACTTCTTCAGCACTGATGATGTACCACAGGAAGGAGATCTTATGCATGTGGAATTCACACTTTTCAGCCTTGACACTGAGATGGTTCTTAGACAGGTGCTTGAGTACTGATCAAACATGATTAAGATGACTCTCTTCATCAGGGGAGTAGATAAAGAGGTCATTGATGTAAGCTATGACATACCTCCTCAACATGTCTTGCAGCATGTCATTAATGAGGCACTGGAACACGCTTGGTGCCGAAGAGAAGCCATAAGGCATGACCTGGTACTCAAAATGGCCGGCACTGGTACTGAAAGCAGTCTTCCACTTGTCACCCTCACAGATGAGGACCAGGTTGTAGGCACTACATAGGTCAAGCTTGGAGAAGATCGTGGCGCTGCAGAGCTGTTCCAATGTGGAGGGCACAAGTGGAAGTGATATGGGTATTTCACTGATATCTGATTAAGTCCTTGAAAGTCTATACATGGACAAAGTCCGCTCCCTCTCTTCTCCATGAAAAAGAATCCCACTGATACTGGTGAAGTGGATGGGGATATGTACCCCTGCTTGAGGGCCTCCTGTATGTACTTTTCCATAGCAGCTTGTTCTGGGACAGATGGTAAATGTGGCTGAGTGGGGGAGAAGTACCCAGCAGGAGGTCAATGGCACAATCATATGGACGATGCGGGGGTAGGCTGCATGCTTTGCCCTTGCTGAAGACCTCCCCTAGGTCCAGGTAGCACACAGAGATCCCTTCCAGAGATTCAGGGTGAGGACTCTCTACGGAGTTGGAGGAAAGATTTAACTGAAGACATTGGAAGCAGTTCTGGAAACATGTTAGGGACCACTGGAGAATCTCATCCAAGAGATGAGTGGGTCATGAAACTGTAGCCACAGATAGCCCAGGATGATGTCGTGATGCTTGGTAGCTGTGACGAGGAGTGAGATTTGTTTAGAGTGAAGAGCTCCCACCTGAATATGCACGGAAGCAGTCCAGGAGGAAAAAGGCCCTCCCCATGGGGCCTCCATCAATGGACCAGATGCTGAGTGGGCTCTGCAGTGAGTTTGTGGGCAGATTGAACCTCTGGATGACTGAGCTGATGATGAAGTTTCCCTCTGCCCCGAGTCAATAAACATAGACAGCATGTGGGTAGAGGAAGACAGTTTCAGTAATACTGGAAGCTTGAAAGATCAAGCTCTTAGTGATCTCATGGGACTCACTGAATCAGCCTTAGTCTCCTTGGGGCAGGTGCATGGCAGGCGGACTGGACACTGGATGATAGGGTGATTGGAGCTCCCGCAATAGAAGCTAGAGGTCTGCGCAGGTCAGATTTTTCAGTCCCACTCCCACCCGCGCCCGCAAAGAATTATGATTTTTCAGTCCCGCTCCCGCCCGCGCCCACAAAGAATTATGATTATCAGTCCCGCTCCTGCCCGCGCCTGCCATATTTTGTCCCGCTCCCACCCGCAAATCCCGCATGATGCAGACGTTCGCATTATTTCTCAGGAAAGTTCTTGTCTTGACACAGCGTGATGGTGCCCCGCCCCCTACTTTGAGTGGATTTGAGCATAAATATCTACAGCTCACGTTCACATTTGTTATTATTTACCTTGTTTCTGAATTCAGCATGTAGTGTCTCTAATAATAATAATTAGTGCTGTCAAGTGATTAAAATATTTAATCGCGAATCGCACATTTTTGTCACATGAGAAACCATTGTAATTCTCTGATCAGCATAAAAAAGTGAATGGGCTTGCTTTGTACCATGAGTGAAGTGATTTACTGCTTGAGTTAGTCTACAACTCTAATCAGAGAGACAGGTTACACAGTGACGGTAGGCTTGACTCAATACTATCCCAGAAATCCTTCCTGTAATATGCAAATTTGGCCGCCTCTGATTGGACAGCCAAATTTGCATATTACAGGAAGGATTTCTGGGATAGCATTGAGTCAAGCCTACCGTCACTGTGTAACCTGTTTAAAACACGTTTTTAGTTAGCGGGACTGCAGCTTATCATCGCTTCCACCTGCGCCTGCATATGTGCGCTCCCGCCCGCGCCTGCATATGTGCACTTCCGGTCCCGCCCGCGCCCACAATGAGCTTTCAAAATTTTTCCCGCGCCGCACTGCTTTGCGGCGGGTCCCGCGAGTCCCGCGGGACTCCCGCGGGAGTGCAGGGCTCTAATAGAAGCACAAGCCCTCCTTCTTTCTCCAATCTCGTTCGGAGCCTTTCAGGCAAGCATGAGAAACTTCCATGGGAGAGGGAGAATCAGAGGTCATGGCAGGTTTGGCTTCCTCCCGGAGGGATGGGAGGCTGGATAGCAGATGGTCTAGCCAAATGGTGAGATCAATGAAAGCATCCAGAGTGAGATGTTCATCATGGCATGCTAGTTCACTCAATACTGAGGAGTGAAGTCCTTGGTGAAACACCACCTTTAACGCTGGCTCATTCCATCCACTGGCAGCTGCAAGAGTCTGGAAAACTAGGGCATAATTGGCGACTCCTTAAACCTTGGGTAATGGTGAGTAGGCTCTTGCCAACTTCAATTCTCTCTGGTTCATGATCGAACACATGCTTGAATAACTCCAGAAAGCTGTCGTAGGAGGTGATGTGTTCGCCTCTGCTCCTCCACACTGCGCTGGCCCACTGTAGCGCTTTGCCAGTTAAAAGCGAAAGAAATCCAGCAATCTTGCGTTCATCTGAGATGTGCGGGAGCGAGGAGAAGTACATGGAGCACTGAAGCAGAAACCCCTTGCAGCTGAGCACATCCCCAGTGTATCCCGGTGGGAGTGCGGGACTCAGAGGAGCTTCGGGGTGTGTTAGGAGGGCCTGCAGCATCATAGCAGTGAGCTGAGCCATCTTGTTGTTGAGACTGGTGAGAATCTGCTGATGTTCTCCTTGAGCGATCAAAGCAGTCTGCCATGCCTCCTCTGCTGCATCCATATGCAGCGAAGTATCCTGTCAGGATGCAGGACTTATGGATGTATGTGCAGGGGAGAGCACGGAACGCAGACTGGCAAACAAATCCAAAACACTAGATGAAATCGAAGTTGAGGGACAGGCCAGGGTCAATTGATCAGCAGACAGAGTAATAAGGGCTAGACTAAAGAATGTCATAGGACCGACCCATAATGGTGGTCACACCCTTGATCTAATACTAACATTCAGATTAAACATAGACAATATAGTCATACTTCCACAGTCCGAAGTTATCTCAGATCATTGTCTCATCTCATTCAAAATATGTCTGAGTAATAATATATGCACCTCACCACGCTACTGTATTAAACGTACTTTCACGTCAACTACTGCACAGAGCTTTATAAATGATCTCCCAGAGCTGTCAACTTTGATTGGGTCACTGTCAGCCCCTGCAGAACTTGATCAGGCAACTGAATGCTTAGAGTCAACATTCCGCCATACTTTAGATAATGTAGCTCCTCTAAAAAGGAAAATGGTCAGAGACAAAAAATTAGCACCCTAGTATAATGATGACACTCGCATATTAAAACAGACCACTCGAAAATTGGAACGTAAATGGCGTCAAACAAAATTGGTAGTGTTCAAATTAGCTTGGAAGGAGAGCTTCCTGAAGTATAGAAAAGCTCTTAGTGCTGCGAGATCAACATATTTCTCCTCCCTAATAGAAGATAACAAAAATAATCCTAGATTCCTATTTAATACTGTAGCAAAATCAGGATTTAGACCTCATCATAGCACAGAGACAGCACTGGTTAAAGTAGTAAACGACCTACTGTTGGCATCTGATCAGGGCTGTGTCTCGCTACTTGTGTTGCTTGACCTTAGTGCAGCATTTGATATCATTGATCATTCCATTCTTCTGGATAGACTAGAAAATGTTGTGGGAGTTAAGGGAATGGCCCTCTCCTGGCTCAGGTCTCATCTAACTGATCGTTATCAGTATGTTGATATAAATGGTGATATTTCTAGACGTACCGAGGTAAAGTTTGGTGTTCCACAAGGTTCTGTCTTGGGTCCACTGCTTTTTTCTCTATATATGTTACCTCTGGGCGATATTATTCGTAAACATTGTATTAGTTTCCACTGTTATACTGATGACACACAGTTGTATGTCTCTGCAAAACCTGATGAGAGACACCAGCTTAATAGAATTGAGGAATGTGTTAAGGACATTAGACACTGGATGCTTATTAATTTCCTTCTGCTTAACTCTGACAAGACTGAAGTACTTGTGCTAGGACCACATACAGCTAGAAGTAATTTTTCTGATTACACAGTAACTCTGGATGGCCTTTCTGTTTCTTCACGTGCAGCAGTAAAAGACCTCGGAGTGATTATTGACCCCAGTCTTTCATTCAAAACTCACATTGATAACATCACCCGGATAGCTTTCTTTCATCTCAGAAATATTGCAAAGATAAGAAATTTAATGTCATTGCATGATGCAGAAAAACTAGTCCATGCTTTCGTTACCTCCAGGTTGGATTATTGTAATGCCTTACTGTCTGGATGTTCCAATAAGTGCATAAACAAGCTCCAGTTAGTTCAAAATGCAGCAGCAAGAGTCCTTACTAGAACTAGAAAATATGACCACATCACGCCTGTCTTATGCACACTGCATTGGCTCCCAATCAAATTTCGTATTGATTATAAAATACTACTATTGACCTTTAAAGCACTAAATGGTCTCACACCACAGTACCTGAGTGAACTTCTGCTCCTCTATGACCCGCCATGCCTACTTAGATCAAAAGGTGCAGGCTATCTGCTGGTACCTCGTATAGTGAAGGCTACATCAGGGGGCAGAGCCTTTTCTTACAAAGCCCCACTGTTATGGAACAGCCTTCCAAGTAATGTTCGGGAATCAGACACAGTCTCAGCATTTAAGTCTAGGCTGAAAACATATCTGTTTAGTCAAGCCTTTTGTTAATGGTGTTTATGAGGTAAAGGAGTAGATCTGGAGGGTCCTCAGACATAGAGTGTTTTGGTAAACTGGGATGTATGGATGCTGTCAGTCCCCACTCGCTTCCTCACTCGAGTTTGTTGACGGTGCAGTGGCTGGCTGCTTTATGTCCCGGGGCTCCCTCATGCCTGTGTTACCTTCTGGCTCTCTCCTTTTAGTTATGCTGTCATAGTTAGTTGCCGGAGTCCCTGCTTGTACTCGGTGCAATATGTATACTGTTCCTACTTATTCAGGTGACACTGGGCATACCTAACCACCTGTGTTTTCTTTCCTTCCCCCCCACCCCAAATCTGTCCCTCTGAGTTACATGGAGTCAACAGGAAATCTTTTGGTGGAGAGGGTGGAGACCTCGACTGGCTATCGTAGCCTGCAGGGAATCGGCCGTCAGACATTCTGTCGCATGTCCCAGACTCGGTGAAATGTAACTGAATTGTCTTGGCCAGCCCTAAGGGTCCCATCTGCATCTCATCATTGCTGAGGAGTGTGCTCCCATCACCCAATCAAGCATCCAGCCAGAGCAGGTCATGATATATTTTACCATATTAACATGCCATTGTTGTGTGTTATGCCTGATGTAAAGACTCTCGTCTCTGCGAGCCTACCACACAGATTTAATACTTGTCATTTTTAGGGCATACCTAACAACGTGTTTTCTTTCTCTCTTTCTTCCCCCCCCATCTGTCCCTCTGAGTTACATGTTGATCCTGGGATTGAGATGCTGGCCTCTTCTGCCCCTCGGACCTGCTTGATCCATCCTGGTGCCCTGTGTCTGGTTGGAGTTTTATCGCACCGCTCCTGTGAAGGACGGCCCCATGAGGACAGTTGAGGGTTATACCTGTTAAAACTGTTAATATTATAGTCAGGCTGTCTGTTGTTGCCCAAATGAGCATGGGTTCCCTTTTGAGTCTGGTTCCTCTCAAGGTTTCTTCCTCATGTCGTCTGAGGGAGTTTTTCCTTGCCACCGTCGCCACAGGCTTGCTCATTGGGGATAGATTAGGGATAAAATTAGCTCATGTTTTAAGTCGTTCAAATTCTGTAAAGCTGCTTTGCGACAATGTTTATTGTTAAAAGCGCTATACAAATAAACTTGATTTGATTTGACTAAAGAGTAACAAGAACGAGGCAATAAGGAGGGTCGGGAACACGATAAAGCAGGCAGAATAACAAGGCTTGGTATGACAGGTAAGACACTGAACGATACTTCACATCGAGTGAGTGTGGGAGAAGTGTTTATATAGCGTCGGCTGATTAACCAGGAAATGAGTGACAGGTGTAATTAATAGACAGGCGATAGAGGGTGCTGTGGTTCTTGGGTGTTGTAGATTGGCCATGTTTATAGTCTGACTGGAAGTGGCATTCTCTCTTGTGTTATTGACATTTACAGAAGGTACACATGAATCTCTTTGCCATATTTTGAAACATCATGGCTATATCATATGCCTGTATTATATATATATATATATATATATATATATATATATATATATATATATATATATATATAAAAATCTCCTTCTCACCCCCAGCGGGGGGGTGGTATCCATGTCATCCTCAAGCTTGGGTCCTCTACCAGAGGCCTGGGAGTTTGAGGGTTCTGCGCAGTATCTTCGATGTTCCTAGGACTGCGCTCTTCTGGACTGAGGCTTCAGATGTTGTTCCTGGGATTTGCTGGAGCCACTCTCCCAGTTTGGGGGTTACTGCCCCAAGTGCCCCCACTACCACGGGGACCACGCAACCCTTGACCTTCCACATCCGTTCTAGCTGCTCTTTCAACCCTTGATACTTCTCAAGTTTCTCATGTTCCTTCTTCCTGATGTTGGCGTCAGCTGGGATCGCCACATCTATCACCACCACCCTCTTCTGCTCTTTGTCCACCACCACTATGTCCGGTTGGTTAGCCAGGATCTGTTTGTCAGTCTGGAAGCTGAAGTCCCACAGAACCTTGGCCCTGTTGTTCTCAGCCACCTTCTGTGGTATGGCCCATTGGGACTTGGGTATTTCTATTCCATACTGGTTGCAGATGTTCCTGTATACTATCCCAGCCACTTGGTTGTGCCTCTCCATGTACGCTGATCCAGCTAGCATCTTACACCCTGCTACTATGTGCTGGACTGTTTCAGGGGCTTCTTTGCACAGTCTGCATCTTGGGTCTGATCTACTCTGGTAGATCCTGGCCTCTATGGCTCTTGTGCTTATGGCCTGTTCTTGTGCTGCCATGATTAGTGCCTCTGTGCTGTCTGTCAGTCCTGCATTATCCAGCCACTGGTAGGATTTCTTGATATCAGCCACTTCCTCTATCTGACGGTGGTACATGCCATGTAGGGGTTTGTCTCTCCAGGTTGTCTGTTCCTCCTGCTCCTCTGCACTCTCATCAGGGTTCTGCTGCCTGAGACATTCACTTAGCAGTTCATCCTTTGGGGCCATCTTTCTGATGTATTCTCGGATTTTTGATGTTTCATCCTGGACTGTGGTCTTGACGCTCACTAGCCCTCGGCCTCCCTCTTTCCGCTTAGTGTATAGTCTCAGGGTGCTGGACTTGGGGTGGAACCCTCCATGCATGGTGAGGAGCTTTCTAGTCTTGATATCTGTGGCTTCTATCTCCTCCTTTGGCCAGTTTATGATACCAGCGGGGTATCTGATGACTGGTAGTGCGTACATGTTGATGGCTCGGACCTTGTTCTTACCATTCAGCTGACTTTTCAGGACCTGCCTTACTCTCTGGAAGTATTTGGCTGTGGTTGACTTCCTTGTGGCCTCTTCATGGTTTCCATTAGCCTGTGGGATGCCAAGGTACTTGTAGCTGTCTTGGATATCACCTATGTTGCCCTCTGGTAGGTCAATCCCTTCAGTCTGGATCATCTTGCCTCTCTTTGTGACCATCCGGCCACACTTGTCCAATCCGAATGACATCCCTATGTCATCGCTGTAGATCCGGGTGGTGTGGATCAGCGAGTCTATTTCTCGCTCGTTCCTGGCATACAGCTTGATGTCATCCATGTAGAGCAGGTGGCTGATTGTTGCCCCACTACGGAATCGGTACCCGTAGCCGCTCTTCGTGATGATCTGACTGAGGGGGTTCAGGCCTATGCAGAACAGCAGTGGTGATAGCGCATCTCCTTGGTATATGCCGCACTTGATGTTGACTTGGGCAATGGGTTTTGAGTTGGCCTCTAGGGTTGTCTTCCACATTTCCATTGAGTTCTGTATGAAGGTCCTTAGGTTCCTGTTGATCTTATACAGTTCCAGACATTCCAGTATCCATGTGTGTGGCATTGAGTCGTAGGCTTTCTTGTAGTCAATCCAGGCAGTGCACAGGTTGGTCTGTCTCTTCTTACAGTCTCAGGCCTACTGTTCTATCGACCAGTAGCTGGTGCTTGGCTCCTCTGGTGTTACTGCCAATTCCTTTCTGTGCCTCGCTCATGTATTGAGCCACATGCTTACTCATTTTTGCCGCAATGATGCCTGACAGGGCCTTCCATGTTGTGCAGAGACAGGTAATTGGCCGGTAGTTGGATGGGATGGGTCCCTTCTGGGGGTCCTTCATGATTAGGACTGTCCTGCCTTGGGTTAGCCATTCTGGGTGGGTCCCATCCCTCAGCAGCTGGTTCATCTGTGCTGCTAGGCGTTCATGGAGTGCAGTTAGCTTCTTCAGCCAGTACGTATGGATCATATCGGGGCCTGGTGCTGTCCAGCTCTTCATCTTTGACACTCTTTCTTGGACGTCTGCCATTGAGATGGTTACTGGTTCTTGTTCTGGGAGGTTGCTGTGGTCAGCTCTTAGGTCCACTAACCATTGGGCATCGGTGTTGTATGATGCCTTTCTTTCCCATATGTCTTTCCAGTATTTTTCCACCTCAGCTCTTGGTGGGTCTGACCGGTTGTTGTTCCCCTGCCATTGAGAGTACACCTTGGCTGGTTCAGTGGAGAACAGCTTGTTTATTCTCCTGGCCTCTCCTTCCTTGGTGTATCTCTTCAACCGGGTGGCCAGAGCTGTTAGTCGCTGTTTGGCAGTTTCGAGTTGTGTGTATATATATATATATATATATATATATATATATATATATATATATATATATATATATATATACACATACACACATAGTATGTGTATATATATATACAGTATATATGTGTGTGTGTGTGTGTGTGTGTGTGTGTGTAAAATGTTATATATGTAAAATGTTTAATGGGGTTAAAAACCTCTACTGTACCTGATCATAATTGTAGCAGTGCCACATAATGATAAGTGTACTTGATAAAGTCAATAATATTCAGTGGGGTCCTAAAGTCTGAGATTATATTGAAAATCTGGAATAAAAATTCATTTACCTCACTAAAGAGAAGGTTTTAGAATTTTGAAATAAGTAAATGTTCAATAGCTTGAACATTTAATAGTCACAATTCTGCACTAATTCTAGATACCTATTTAAATGTAAGCAAACGTGTGATATTGACCATGTGAACTGCTCTGTACAAAAGGTCAGAATTTCCTCATGTCCAATCTCTTCTACTGAAGCAGGTGTTCAGACAACACTTCAGTAGATCTGATCTAAAATGGACCATAAGCTATTTTCCACAAACTTGTGGAATCCATGCCAGCTCGAGTGCACACTGTCATTAAAGCATAAAGGATGACATACCAAATATTAAGAAGCTCTGAAATTCATGTAAATATTTCAAATATTCTACTTTTCAATCATGTTGTCAGTGATGTAATTTGCAATGAAAACTGTTGTATTAAATTAGAAAACAATGCAAAATATAAGCATTTTCACTTGTGTCCTTACACTTTTGGACCCCAATGTATGTAAACTAGCAACTAAACATATAGGTATGAAATTGAGTACACAGAAAACAACATAATACATTCATGCATGAAAAATAAATATGATACACAATTTCACCAGTTCAGCAATTAATTCAATACAATCATAACCACAGTACAGCCAATGCATGTGTAAAAACTTACCAATTTGGCTGTTTACATTCAAAAAACTCTATTTGACTTGCAGAATATTTATATTGTATAATTAGACTAATGTATGCCACAGGCCAATTCCCAAACCAAAAAATAAGTAGGATTAGTAGTAGCAGTTAAAAGTTGGCCCAATTCCCTTGGAAAATGGTCAGCACTGTATTAATGGTCAAAGTTGATATTGACCTGACTATTCAAACAGAATTGATCTGCATACGTAATAATCTAGCAACTTTGTGGGCAAACACATAGTCCTGTCACAGAGCACCATTTCACACTACATGCGAGTCAGATTGTAATGAACAGGGTCTAAACTGAATGATAAATGGCAATTGTATACAATTACTCATAAATTAACATGGAAGAACTGTGCATATAAAAATTTCTGCTGCTGCTGAGTGCCACATGTGCAAACTGCTCTTCTGCACAAGCCTCTTCTGAAAATAAAGGGTCTGTCGACAAACTCTACTTCATTTGTGTGGAAGCGGATGATGATGCTGATGCTGAACTGTTTTAGAACATTTGGGCAGATTAATGTCACAACGGTGGAATTACTTTTGGAAAACATCACTAAAAACGGTGCACTGGGTTTGTACAGCAGCAAAAGCATGTGGCAAGTCTTGCAACAGAGGCGATGTTTCAGTAACCGTTCTTCACAACTTTACCTCAGCAGAGTAACTACTGAACATCCTGAACACCCAATATCAGAGAGGTAAGTTAAGACAGTTTACACCAAAACATGTAGTTCAATAGCCATATTAAACTCATAATGCTTACAATGTTTAATTAATATTCACAATTTTATAAACACACACACACATACATATATATATATATATATATATATATATATATATATATATATATATATATATGAGAGAGAGGTCAGAGGTTGTGGTCAGAAGTTTAAATACAGTGACGTGAATGTCATCTTGGACATGAATGTCACGGCAATATTTGGGCTTTCAGTAATTTCTTTGAACTGTTCTTTCTCTCTGGCAGAATGTACAGCATACCGTACATCTTTAATAAAAAAAAAAAACACTAGAATTTGGTGCACAAGTTTTAATTTTCTTTGGGTTTTCTGAAATCAGCACAGGGTCAAAATTACACATACAGTACAGAGTCAAAAATATACATACAGCACACTTAATATTTAGGTAAAATGTCTCTTTGCAAGATTCACCTTGACCAAACATTTTTGTTTACCATGAACAAGCTTCTGGCAGAATTCTGGTTGGATATTTCACGATTCTTCATGGTAGAATTGGTAGAGTTCAATTAAATTTTTTTTTCCTTGGCATGGACTTGACTT
Source organism: Neoarius graeffei (assembly GCF_027579695.1). Lineage (NCBI taxonomy): Eukaryota > Metazoa > Chordata > Actinopteri > Siluriformes > Ariidae > Neoarius > Neoarius graeffei. The sequence goes on from NC_083594.1 coordinate 26,132,694, forward strand.
ATAAGCACGGTCCATATATTTTCAATAGGTTTTTTTATTATTATATACAATTGTGAACAATAGCAAGATAGAATACAATTCCACTTGGCCAATCATCTGGTTCACTATAGCTCATCTGGTAGTGTGAGGAGTGGTCAGAAGATGCCTGTGGATCCTGCATTTAAAGGCCTGGGGACCAGTGTCTACGGGTCCAACTACATGTTCTGGAAGGCTATTCCATACCTGGACAGCAGTGTGGAGGAAGGTTCTGTCCAGGGTGTGAGTATTAGAGGCTGGGAGGTCCAGGGCATGATCTGGCATAGCTGTGCATAGGCGGGTGGTTCGCCGTCTAGGGTATGGCGGGAGGAGCATATCCCGGAGATCTGTAGGGCAGTGGTGGATGTGCATTTTGAACAGGACTGTAGCAGCAGCAACCTATCTTCTGTGTCCAAGGCTAGGGATGGAGAGTTTTGTGCTGGCAGTGTCCTGGTCCACTCCAGAAGAAGGCCCTAAAGATTATTCTTTAGGACCTTCTTCTGGATGTTGTCAAGTAGGCCAAGATGTGTTGGTGAGGCACTCATCCAGCTGAGTGAGGCGTATTCCATGAAGCTGCGTACCTGTAGCTTGTAGACAGTTGCTCGGCTCTCCGTGGTGAGTTTACTGGCCACTCTCCTCAGCGCTGCTAGTTTCTGACCTGCCCGTATGGAGATTTTGGTCAGATGTTTCGACCAGGACAGCTTCTTGTCTATTGTGAGCCCCAGGATGTCCAACTCATTTGCCGTGGTCAACCGGTGACCATTGAAGTGCAGGTCCAGTGCAGATGGAGTCCTCTTTCTTGAGAGTGTAACAAACTTACACTTTGATGGCTCAAAAGTGGTCTTCCACTGGTCTCCCCAGATGGCGATTTGTTGGAGATCCTGGTTCAGGCTCACCTCCACTTCGGCCTTGTCTGCTGGAGATCTGATGCGTGCATACAGGGTTAAGTCGTCAGCGTACATGTACATCTCTATGGCAGTGGGGGCATGGTCAAGCATCAGTCTGTGACTGGAGGGCGGAGTCAGGGAAGGTAAGTGGCAGAGTCACTGCACCTGATGTCTGTTAATCTGTGTTTGTGTGTCTTCCCCAGTGACTGCGCCCTATATAAGGAGAGAGAGAGCAGAGGAAGGGAGTTCTCTCCCTAACCAGGCGAGTTGTGTGTGTGTGTGTGTGTGTGTGCGCGCGCGTGTGGCTGGGAGAATAACGTTACACTGAAAAGTGGAAAATAAAGAGTTTTTTCGGAACTCAGTTCTGGCCTGCCATACTTCTCTGCTCCACCCACCCACTTGCATACTACAGTGGTGCCGAAACCCGGGGAATTGGAGCACAGAGGAGAACAGCCCCATGGAGTCCTACCCCTTCGCGGACCTGATTCACGCCCTCGCCACGGCCCAACAGAGCCAGCACCAGGCGCTGATCGCTCTCCGAAAGGAGCAAGAGCAAAGGTTTGAGGCCCTAGTGCTGGCGCAACAGGAAGATCGTCAGGCATTCCGGCACCAACTCGCGTCGGCGGGGTCCACCACCTCCACCACCGCAGGCCCTCCCCACCTCGCCCTAATGAAGATGGACCCGCATGATGACCCCGAGGCCTTCCTAGCGCTCTTTGAGCAAGCAGCAGAGACCTGGGGCTGGCCGGTGGAACAGCACGTGGCGCGCCTCCTCCCCCTGCTAATGGGCGAGGCGCAGCTGGCCGCGCTACAGTTCCCTGCCAACAGCCAGCTGGTCTACGCAGACCTGCACCGGGCCGTCCTCCAGTGTGTGGGTCCATTCTGCTCCTCCTACTCAAGCGAGTAGGACGCTTCTTTGCTTTGCTCCTGCTTTCTTGATCTTTATTTCTATACTTTACTTTCTCATTGAATTTCCACTATTTTTTTCTCATTTTATTTATCATCTTTATAAGCTTTTAATTTAATTTTAATTTAATTTCCACTATTTTTTTTTTCATCTTTATAAGATAAGTTATTTTTTAATACAAAATGCCAGGGAGCAAAAAATCCTGCAGAAAATGCATGGAACTAGAACAGAGGATTTATATTCTGGAATCAAAGATTGATGCTCTGCCAAAGACGGATGAATTATAAGCGATATCTCAGGAAAGGAGTACAGAAACAGTGGCTGAGAATGCAGAGATTGCACTCCGACAGACCGAGGACATTGCAGATCAAGTGGAAGAATTCATCAATCAAGCTGGGCAAAATGTGAGTACAGAATACTGGCAAATGATGGGTGGTAAGCCCAAAAATAAAAACAGAAGAGTAATTACTTCAGCACCAGCTCGTTCTACAAATTACAATAGGATCTACAATCCTATGGAAAATCCACAGCCCATAAGGCTTCAGAACAAATTTGAATGCCTCAGGGATGTGGAAGAGGATTTTTCAAGTGGACAAACACATAGTAAAAAGAGATCGCACCAAGATCGAAGAGCTGTGAGAAGAGGCAAAAAGCAGCTCGTAACACCACCTGATCCCACAACCCTTGTTCTTGGTGATTCCACTGTCAGACAATTAAAAGGTTATGGGATGATTATTTGTTGCCTTCCAAATGCATCCATCTCTGACACCAAAGACAGCATTTTGAAACTCATGTCCGAGCATAAAACTATTAAACGTATTGTTGTGCATGTGGGAGCAAATGATGTTTTCAGAGAACAGCTGTTTGTCCAAGATGATTTCAGAAAACTTTTTTCTGAGCTCTATAAGACTGGAATTCAATCTTTTATCAGTGGCCCACTCCCAGCGAGAGGAAGTTTTGCTTTTTCTCAACTCTTCAGTCTTAACACCTGGCTTGGAAAAACTTGTTTTTCATTTGGTATGAACTTCATAGACAATTTTAACCTTTTCTGGAATCGCAGAGAATTTTACAAGCCAAATAGCACTGAACTCAGCTGGATTGGAGCCAAAGTCTTAGTAGATCATTACAGACTTGCAATCTTTTCTCAGCCAGCATTGAGGAAAACAGTTGATAAGATGTTGCAGACTGACATAGTTACAGAGCCTAAACAATCATCTTTGCAAGTCGTCATCAAGGACACACAGACATCTGACCTGCAAGACTCCCAACATTCAAAGACAGATGACTCCACTTCCCCTCGGATGGATTTCCCAAATAGCATGAAAAAATTGCTCCCAATGGCTACACTCTCTTTTTCCAGCCCAAATCTGTCGCAACAAGCAGTGTACCCAGTTCATCAAAATTGTGTTCGCCCAGGACTTTCAGCTGGCTACAAATCTTTTTCACCATCCAAAAGATACATGTCATCTCCAATCCTTTCACCCTCAAACCAAATGGAACATTTAGAAAGTCTTGTTTGATGTACTCTGGGTCCCTGCAAATGGGTGTAGTGTTGAAAACCAGCTGGGACCCAATGTGCCTATGCCACTCTCTATTCCTGTGTTGATAAGAAACAGAAAACATAGAGCACATTTAACCCTGGGGGTGAACCAATCTAATCTCCTTCCTGTTTTAAAACAGCATCAGAGTGCACAAGCAGATATTACTTCTAGACTTTCTGTAAAGCTAGCTCTTCTGAACGTTAGATCACTTTTAAACAAGTCATTTTTAATTAATGATCTTATTTGCAAACACAATCTTGATTTTTTGCTTCTAACTGAAACCTGGCTGGATCAAGCAAATAGTGCTACCACCCTTATTGAAGCAGCTCCCCCAAATTTTAATTTTTTGAATGTTACCCGACAAGGGAAAGGTGGAGGGATCGCAAATATATTCAAAGTCTCTTTTCAATGTAAACAATCCTCACTTGGTGATTTTATGTCCTTTGAACACTTATGTGCACTTGTTACATGCTCTCCTAACATATTATTATTAACTATTTATAGGCCTCCGAGACATTCAGCCAAAGTCTTTCTTGAAGAGTTTGGTGAACTGTTATCAGTCATTTGCTTAGAGTTTGATTGTCTTATTATATCTGGGGATTTTAACTTGCATGTAGATAATACTGATAACATTTATGCCAATGAACTACTTGCAATTATTGACAACTTCAACCTAGTACAACATGTACAGGGGCCGACCCACTCTCGTGGTCATACTCTTGACCTCGTCATCACAAAGGGTCTTACTGTTTCTAATACTGTTGTTGACCTGGCCTTATCCAATCATTTCTGTGTTTTCTTTGATGTTTCTATATCTCCTCACATTCAGAACAGCTCAACGACTATAGGTAGGGGAGTCATAAAAGACAACACGTGTGCTCTCTTTGAGCAAGCTCTCTCTCAGAACTCAACCAAAATGTCAGACTCTGTAGATGATTTACTGGAATTTTTTAATTTAAATATGACCCAAATTATGGATGATATTGCTCCATTCAAAATCAAAAGAGTCAATGATAAGCAGAAAGCACCATGGAAGCAGTACCCGGCTGTTAAACTGCTAAAGAGAGAATGTAGAAAGACTGAAAGAAAATGGCACAAATCTAAACTTCACATCCATTATCAAATCCATAAAGAGATGCTTTGTAATTATAATTATGAAATTCGTAAAGCAAGACAGTCTTTCTTCTCCAACATCATCAGCAGGAATATGAACAATGCCCGTGTGCTATTTTCAACAGTAGAGAAGCTAACTAATCCCCCACCACAATTAGCACCTGAACTTCTCTCAGTTAATAAATGCAATGAGTTTGCATCCTTTTTCAAAGGTAAAATTGATAAAATACGGCAGAATATTCCTCATAATATATCTCAGTTGCAAAAAATTGAAAAACTGCAATCACCAATGACACAGATAGATAACTTCAACACAATGTCAGAATTTTGTTTAATTGATTATGAGACTTGAAAAAACTGTACAAAATCTCAGTTCCTCAACATCTGAATTGGACATTCTGCCCACCAACTTTTTTAAGTCTGTTCTTCATCTTATAATTACAGATGTGCTTCAAATTATAAATACATCCCTGGAGACTGGCGTTGTTCCTGTGTCCCTAAAAAAAGCCGTTGTAAAGCCCCTTCTTAAAAAAATAATCTGGATCCTTCAGTATTAAATAACTACAGGCCAATATCAAATTTACCATTCATCGGGAAAATCCTTGAAAAAATTGTCTTCAATCAATTAACTGCCTTCTTGATATCAAACAGCTGTTTTGATAATTTTCAGTCAGGATTTCGTGCCAATCATAGCACTGAAACAGCGCTGATTAAAGTTATAAATGACATACGTCTTAATACTGATGCAGGCAAAACATCGGTCCTGGTATTACTGGACCTCAGTGCAGCTTTTGATACTGTTGATCACAACATACTGCTATATCGACTTGAACACTGGGTTGGATTGACTGGTAAAGTTATCAATTGGTTAAATTCATACTTAAAAGATAGAAGCTTCTTTGTTACCCTGGGAAATTGTTCCTCAACGTCAATGTTCTTGACCTGTGGTGTCCCCCAGGGGTCAATTCTTGGACCATTACTTTTCAACCTTTATATGCTCCCACTTGGGCAAATTATCAATAAAAATTCAATTTTGTATCACTGCTATGCAGATGACACCCAAATTTATTTTGCTTTATCACCTAATGATTATGCCCCCCTTGAATGTCTCTACCAGTGTATCGATCAAATCAATAGCTGGATGTCACAAAATTTTCTTCAGCTGAACACAGATAAAACAGAAGTAATTCTATTTGGAAAAAAAGATGAAAGACTCAGGATTACCACTATTCTTGACACAAAAGGGATTAAAACTAAAGAAATTGTTAAAAATCTTGGTGTTTTCATTGACAGCGAGCTAAACTTTGACAGTCACATGAAAGCAATCACTAAAATGGCATTTTATCACCTAAAAAACATTTCCAAACTAAGAGGACTTATGTCAAAAAATGATCTGGAAAAACTAATACATGCCTTCATCTCTAGTAGGGTTGATTACTGCAATGGCCTTTTCACAGGCCTGCCAAAAAAGATCATCAAACGACTTCAGCTGGTTCAAAATGCAGCGGCTAGGGTTCTCACACGAACAAAAAGAACAGAGCGCATTACTCCAATTCTAAGGTCCCTTCACTGGCTTCCAGTAAGCTACAGAATTGACTTTAAAGTATTGCTGTTGGTATACAAATCTCTAAATGGTACAGGGCCCAATTACTTCTCTGATATGTTGCAGCGGCCTAACCCAATCAGATCTACCAGATCAAAACAGAAAAATTTACTATTAAAACCAGTTGTTAAAACAAAGTATGGTGAAGCAGCTTTTAGCTACTATGCAGTACAGCTATGGAACCAACTGCCAGAGGACATTAAAAATGCTCCTGCTGTTGGCAGCTTCAAATCTAGGTTAAAGACCAAGCTGTTTTCAGATGCTTTCTGTTAAATAATTAATATTGTCTCCTTTACATTTTTTATAATCTTTACTTTCTCTGCATGTTTTAAATTTACTTTAACTTTATTCTATTTTATTCTTTATTCTATTCTGCTGGTTTCTTTTTTCTCCTCCTATTTGAACTACTACTTCATTATATTATTTTATTTCTACTATTGTTTAATTCTTATTATTTTCTTTTAATTCTTTTAATTAATTGTTTTAGAATAAAAATAAAATTATTTTATGTAATTTTATTTCTCTATTATTTACTGTTTTTGTTTTTACTTCTTTAAAGCACATTGAACTGCCATTGTGTATGAAATGTGCTATATAAATAAACTTGCCTTGCCTTGCCTTGGGGCGCACCCCTGAACAACAATGCCAGCGCTTCCGCGCTCTACGCCTAGAGGAGGTCGGCCAGCCGTTCGCGTTTGGCCAGCAACTCCGGGACGCCTGCCGGCGGTGGCTGAGGGCTGACAACCACGACGCCGAGGGAATCATTGATCTGGTGGTACTGGAGCAGTTCATCGCCCGGCTGCCCGAGGGGACCATGGAGTGGGTCCAGTGCCATCACCCGGCGTCACTGGATCAGGCCATCGAGCTGGCAGAGGACCATGTGGTGGCTGTTCCAACGGCAGGACAGCATGTTTCCTCTTCTCCTCTCTCTCTCCCCTTCTGTTCCTCGTCCTCGCCCCATTCCCCCACCATGGAGGCAGGGGCCGGCTCCACCCCAGCCGGCCCACCGCACCCGCGGTGCCCTATCATTTCCCACTTCCATGTCTGTCTCTCTCCCCCCTGAGGTGAGTGAGCCCCAGAGCGCAGGTGCAGAGAGAGAGCCCAGGCCGGTTTGCTGGTGCTGCGGGGAGCCGGGGCACCTCCAGCATCAGTGCTCGGCAATGGAGGTGGGCGCGGTGGTCCAGATCCCTGACGCACCAGGAACTGCCCTCGATCAGGCCGGAGCGTATCGCATACCGGTGAGTGTCCAAGGGGATGCGTATCAGGCTTTGGTGGACTCCGGCTGTAATCAGCCCTCAATCCACCAAAGCCTGGTGCAAGAAGAGGCATTGGGGGGAGCACAATCGGTGAAGGTGTTTGTGTGTGCACGGGGATGTTCACAACTACCCTTTAGTGTCGGTCCACATTCTATTTCGAGGGGAGAAATCTAGTGTAAAGGTGGAGGTTAATCCTTGCCTTACCCACTCGATAATTTTGGGGACTGATTGGCCGGGATTTCGGGAATTAATGACTCATTTAGTGAAAAGTGGGTCCTGACGTAGTTCAGCAGGGGGAGGTCCCGGTGTGGCATTGGCGGGAGCAGCTGTCACAGAGCCATCTACGTCATCTCCGCGTCAGAGCGAGGAGCTGCTGGCTCCTCCTCCTTCTCTCAGGGAATCCCTCGCAGACTTCCCGTTAGGGCAGTCGCGAGACGAGACTCTGCGGCATGCGTTTGACCAAGTGAGAGTAATCGATGGTCAAATGCTCCAGTCAAATGCCACCCCGTCCTTCCCCTATTTCTCTATTATTAAGGATAGGTTATACCGAGTGACGCAGGACACTCAGACTAAGGAGCCGATTACACAACTTTTGATCCCAAAGAGCCGCCGGGAATTGGTATTCCAGGCAGCTCACTTTAATCCCATGGCTGGACACTTGGGGCAGGATAAGACACTAGCCTAAATAATGGCCCGGTTCTATTGGCCAGGGATTCGCGGCAATGTCCGTAGGTAGTGTACAGTGTGCCGCGAATGCCAGTTAGTAAATCCAGCGGCCATTCCAAAAGCGCCTTTGCGCCCTCTACCATTAATCGAGACCCCGTTTGAAAGAATTGGGATGGATCTCGTCGGGCCATTAGATCGGTCAACACGAGGGTATCGCTTTATTTTAGTTCTGGTGGACTATGCAACGCAATACCCGGAAGCAGTGCCTCTTCACAATATCTCAGCACGTAGTATTGCGGAAGCACTGTTCCATGTCATCTCCCCAGTCGGAATCCCCAAAAAGATTCTGACTGATCAAGGCGCTTCGTTTATGTCACGCACACTGCACAAACTGTACGGGTTACTAGGAATTAAGCCGATCCGCGCCAGCATTTATCACCCACAAATGGACAGTTTAGTCGAATGGTTCAATCGCACCCTCAAGAACACAATTAAAAAGTTTGTACGTGAGGATGCACATAATTGGGATAAATGGCTCGAACCCCTGTTATTCTCAGTGCGAGAGGTCCCACAAGCCTCCACGGGGTTCTCCCCATTTGAATTATTATATGGGCGTAAGCCGTGCGGCATCCTAGATGTACTGCGGGAAAATTGGGAGGAGGGACCTTCATCAAGCAAAAATGAAATCCAATACGTTATCGACCTGCATGCAAAACTCCACACACTCTCACACCTAACCCAGGAGAATTTGCGGCAGGCCCAAGAATGTCAAATCCGCCTGTACGACAGGGGTACGCACCTTAGGGAGTTCCCACTGGGAGATAAAGTACTTGTACTGTTGCCTACGTCGAGCTCCAAATTGATCGCCAAGTGGCAAGGACCCTTTGAGGTCACACGGCGAGTCGGGGATGTTGACTATGAGGTGAGGCAGACGGACAGGGGCGGGGTGCTACAGATTTACCACCTCAATCTGCTCAAACTCTGGAACAAGGAGGTCCCCGTGGCATTGGTGTCGGTGGTTCCAGAGAAGGCGGAGCTGCAGCCGGAGGTTCAAAAGACATCGCGTACCTCTCTGGTCCCCTGTGGAGACCACCTCTCCCCGACCCAACTCATGGAGGTTGCCCAGTTGCAGACCGAATTTTCAGACGTATTCTCACCCCTACCCGGCCACATCCGCCTCATAGAACACCACATTGAGATGCCCCCGGGGGTGGTAGTGCGCAGCCGCCCTTACAGGCTGCCCGAACACAAGAAAAAGGTGGTTTGGGAAGAACTCAAGGCCATGCTCGAAATGGGCATCGTCGAGGAGTCTCACAGTGACTGGAGCAGCCCGGTGGTCTTGGTTCCCAAGGCTGATGGGTCGGTCTGGTTCTGTGTGGACTATAGAAAAGTCAACGCGGTGTCTAAATTTGATGCATACCCAATGCCTCGTATTGACGAGTTGCTGGATCGACTAGGCACGGCTCACTTTTATTCGACACTGGATTTGACAAAGGGTTATTGGCAGATCCCCTTGACTCCACTATCCCGAGAAAAAAACGGCCTTTTCCACACCGTTTGGCTTACACCAATTTGTCACACTTCCTTTTGGGTTGTTTGGGGCGCCCGCTACATTCCAGCGGCTTATGGACAGGGTCCTCCGCCCCCACGCCACCTATGCGGCCGCGTACTTAGACGACATCATAATCTATAGTAACGACTGGCCGCGGCACCTGCAACACCTGAGGGCCGTCCTTGGGTCGCTGAGGTGAGTGGGTCTCACAGCCAACCCGAAGAAGTGTGCAGCTGGGTGGGTGGAAGTACGGTATCTGGGCTTCCACTTGGGCAATGGGCAGGTGCATCTCCAAATTAATAAAACAGCAGCGATTGCGGCCTGCCCGAGGCCCAAGACCAAAAAGGGGGTGAGACAGTTCCTGGGGCTGGCTGGCTACTATTGTAGATTTATACCTAATTATTCGGACATCACCAGCCCACTGACTGATCTCACTAAAAAGGGGGCACCAGATCCGGTCCAGTGGATGGAGCAATGCCAGCGGGCTTTCTCTGAGGTAAAGGCTGCACTGTGCGGGGGGCCACTGTTACACTCCCCTGACTTTTCTCTCCCCTTTATGTTGTAGACAGACGCCTCAGACAGAGGGCTGGGGGCCATTCTGTCCCAGGAGGTGGAGGGGGAGGACCGCCCCGTGCTCTACATCAGCAGGAAGCTGTCGGTGCATGAGGGGTGCTACAGCACCATAGAGAAGGAGTGCCTTGCGATCAAGTGGGCGGTCCTCGCCCTCCGCTACTACCTCCTGGGTAGTAAAAATAAAATAAATAAAATAAATTTATTTATTTTTATAAATAAATACGGGCGGCACGGTGGTGTAGTGGTTAGTGCTGTCGCCTCACAATAAGAAGGTCCGGGTTCGAGCCCCGTGGCCGGCGAGGGCCTTTCTGTGTGGAGTTTGCATGTTCTCCCCGTGTCCGCGTGGGTTTCCTCCGGGTGCTCCGGTTTCCCCCACAGTCCAAAGACATGCAGGTTAGGTTAACTGGTGGCTCTAAATTGACCGTAGGTGTGAATGTGAGTGTGAATGGTTGTCTGTGTCTATGTGTCACCCCTGTGATGACCTGGCGACTTGTCCAGGGTGTACCCCGCCTTTCGCCCGTAGTCAACTGGGATAGGCTCCAGCTTGCCTGCGACCCTGTAGAAGGATAAAGCGGCTAGAGATAATGAGATGAGATGAGATAAATAAATACTACCTCCTGGGTAGTAAAAATAAAATAAAGAGTTTTTTTGGAACTCAGTTCTGGCCTGCCATACTTCTGTGCTCCACCCACCCACTCGCATACTACAATCTCATTCTCACATACATCAACCAGGTCATCGATGAAGATGGAGAAGAGGAGAGGGCTGAGGATCGATCCTTGAGTTACTGAGGCATTGATAGAGTAGGGTTCTGAGGCCTGGCCTGACAGGACCACTCTGATGGATCTGTTCGAGAGGTAGCTTTGGAGCCATTGGAGTAGCTTTCCAGACACTCCTCTCAAATAGAGTTTGGCCATCAGACCGTGATGCCACACTTTGTCAAATGCCCCCTGGATGTCCAAGGCTACTATGCAGACTTCCTCGCCTAAGTCTAGGGAGTTGTTCCACCTCTAGCACATGATGTTTAGGAGGTCAGCTGTGCTGTGTTCTGGTCTGAATCCAAACTGTCTGTGGGAGATGAGATTGTTTTTGAGAATGTATCTCTGTAGCTGTTGGTTCATTGCTGATTCCATAACCTTGCTGATGACTAAAAGCAGGGATATGGGGCAGTACTTGGACGGGTCCACTTTCAAGTCTTTCTTGTGCACTGGAGTAATACAGGCCACCTTCCACTGACTTGGGAAGAGTCCACTTGAAAAGCAGCGGTTAAAGAGGTGACACAGGGCTTGCAAGCTCTGCACCACATTCCCTAAGGACTCTGGTAGGGATTTCATCTGGCCCAGAAGCTTTGTCCGGTTTGAGTCCTTTCAAGAGCCTCTTGATGTCCTTAGGTTTGAATGTGATGGTGTCGATAGTGCAGGAGGTGGATTGCTGGATTTGAGGTGCCGGGGCAGTTGCATCTTGGAGATGGCATTTTTGTGCGAATGCCTTGCAGAACACTTCTGCCTTTTCATGGGCAGTAATGTGGGCTGTGTTGTTGTGGATAATGACAGGGATGTCAGAGGTAGCAGCTCTCACAGAGAGAGAGTTAACAAGCCTCCACCATCTCTTGCCAGTCAGGTTATTGCCAGTGAGTTCCTTGGTGAGTTTGGCATTGTAGTTCCGCTTAGCTTGCTTCTCTGCCTGGTTGAATACGTGTCTGACATCTGCAAACTGCTGCTTATTGGTGGGCGAGTTGTTGCTTTTAAGCTCTCGAAAGAGATGCTGCTTCTTTCTCGCAGCTCTTCGGCAGTTCTCATCGAACCATGGTTTGTCTCCTGTTTTTTTGGTGACAGTTTTGTTGGGGATGAACTGTTCCATGGCGGTCTGGATGATTTCTGTGATCTGGGCACATATGCTCTCAGGATCTTCCACAGACAATACCTTCTGCCAATTGAAGTCAGGACTTGTTTTAAGCTTAATGTTAGCCTGCTTTATCCTCCACAACCAGCTCTGATGTGTGTTTGGGTTCATTGTCCTGTTGTAACTCCCAAGTCCTAAGTCGTGTTCAAGCTTTTGATGGTTTATGCTGAAGAATTCTGAGGTAGTCCTCCTTCTTCATTATTCCATCCACTTTGTACAATGAACCAGTTCCACTGGCAGCAAAACAGCCCCAGAGCACGATGATCCTAAAACCACAACCAGCTGGTACAGTGTCCCTCTGTACATGGTGGTCATTGTGGCCAAACAATTCAATCATTTTCTCATCTGATCATACAGCTATCCTCCAGAAGGCCTTTTCTTTGTCCATGTGGTCAGCTTCAAACTTTAGTTAAGTTTGAAGGTGTCAATTTTGGAGCAGGGGTTATTTCTTGGATAGCAGCCTCTTAGTCCATGGTGATCTGAACTGTAAACAGTGATCCATCAGCTTCCAGTTCATGGCAGGGCTGTGCCATGCTGGTTCCCAGGTTGTTCTTGACCATCCAAACCAATTTCCTTTCAGCTGAAGGTGACAGTTTGGGTTTTCTTGAAGCAAAGTGGCTTGGCAAAGTGACTACACCTCACAATAACTTGGATACAATTGTTTGAACTGATCTTGGAATTTGCAGTTGTTAAGAAATGGCAAGAAAAGAGACATTCAGGAGTTGTGTATATCTGCAATCATCTTTCTCAGATCTGCATTGAGCTCCTTGAACTTTCCCATTTTACTGTGTTGGTCAATCCAATGAGTGTTGTAAACAAACCCTTTTTATGAAGGCACAGAGAAGCTTCTAGCTGTAGTCAATCATGATCACTAACAGGAAGTTAAGAGACCTCGGCCTTGGCAAGATAAGAGACATTTTGGAAGTTTCAGCACCTCTGAATTAATAATCTAAGGGTGTATTCAGACCAGGATAGTTCGATAGTTCACTTGCTTTGGTCTGAACCAAATGTTTTTTTTATTTTTTCATTTTGGTGCGGTTCGCTTTCACACTGTACATTTTAGTAAGCAGACCAAAATCTGTCAACAAAGCCACGCACCCTGAGGTCGTTCAGCTATTGGTCAGAGACGACACACGCACAAAGCATTAAGTTCAAAAGTAGTCATGGAGGCTTTCTGTGCTGTTATTCTTTTTAATGTCATCAAAGCTATATGTTTTTTCCAGTTTTTACTGTTTTCACAATTGTGCGATTACTATGCTGTTGTACAAGTAATTTATCAACGACGACGACAAAGGGCAAGGCAGCTACGGAGGATAGTGCTGATGAGCGCACATCATGTTGTGACAGTTCTGGCTCTTCACGCAATAGATGAATTTCTTTTTTGCGTCGCTAGTACTGCCACTTCTTGAAAGAATGTCCCTGATTTTAATGTAGGTCTGACGGAGTTTCTTCACTTTTAGCTGACATTGTTCTGGGGAGCGCGTGAACCCCTTCTTCATTTTCTCACTGAATACAGCAAACACGTCGGCATTTTTGTGTGTTCTCTCCAGAAGCTCAGATATGTGGACATCTGCCCATATATCCACAAGGGTACGCATTTCTTCCTCGGCCCACGTTTGCCCCCTACTCATTTTTTGTACTCTGTAGTCTAGCCTACCACTGGTCTGAATGACTGAATGACTGTTGTAAGGTTCCCTTGACAACCGAAACAGTGTTTGCACTTTGCGGTGGAGTGTCAAGACTCTGTTTCCCATAATGCTCGACAAACGATGGAAGCTCCCGAGGTACAAAAAAGCAAAACTGTCGGATTAGGTCCGGTCTGCTTTCACACCTCCAAAAGATCCGCACCAGGGTTCCTTTGGTCCGGACCGAGTCCGACCTTGCAGCTCGGTCTCGGTCCGCTTGTTTGGTCCAGACCAGAGTTCGGTGGTTTGTATTCAGACCAACCCAAAAGGTCTGGACCAAGGGAAATTTGGTTCGTTTGGTCATTTGGTCCGGACCAAACAATATAGGTGTGAATACGCCATAAGTGAGTGTATGCAAATCTTTGACCCTGTGTTGATTTCAGAAAACCCAAAGAAAATTAAAACTTGTGTACCAAATTCTAGTGGTTTTTTAATTAAAGATGTATGCTGTACAATCATTCTGTCACAGAAAAAGAACAGTTCAAATAAATTACTGAAAGCCTAAATATTGCCATGACATTCATATCCAAGATGACATTCATGTCACTGTATGTAAATTTCTGACCACACTCCACACTCTGTATGTAATATATGTGTGTGTGTGTGTGTGTGTGTGTGTGTGTGTGTGTGTGTGTTTATTAGATATATTAGATATATTTATGATATATGTGTGGTGTGGTGGCCTGGGGAAACCCTTGACAAAGTCAGTTTCTGACATATGGTTCTAGGCTACAATTTGCTGAACTGAAATATGTTTCACTTTTGAATATTTCTCAAGTAGAAGTAAAAATACACAATTTTAAAGCCTGATTGCCCCGAATGTGAAAAGGGAGAAAATCCTATTTAAAGATTTCATTTCAACTCCACTGAAAGACACGTCACCTCTACATACATACCTAATCTACTTATGGTACTGACAAATCTTTACAAATTTGCATTTGAACATGAGCTTCATCATTTTTTCTTTTCTTGACTGAGCTCTATTTACACTAACTTGTTATTATCCCCCACCCAAATGAAGTTTGGTGGGGGATATAGAAACGGGTTCCGTCCATCCGTTAGTCCGTCCATTCGATCACGTTTTCGTTTCCAGGCCATATCTTTAAAACTACTGAGGGTATCTTCATCAAACTTTGTATACATATCAAGAAACATGTGAACTGGTGCCTTTTGCTATTTTGTATTTTTGAAAAAAAAGCATTTTTCAAATTTTTGCATAAAAAATAGATTTAGACTTAGTTTCTAAGAACAATGTTCGTTTCTGGAGCATATATCCAAAACTATTCATGATACGGATTTGAAACTTGGTATACATGTTAACAAGGTCATGTAGATGTGCCTTTTCATACTAAGAAATTTGAGAAATTTTTATTTTCCATGTTTCCATGGAAACAATTTCAGACAGTCTCTCAGGTTAGTCTTGGGGGTAGGTTTGGTTTCCAGAGCAGAACTTGAAAACTATGAGTGGTATGGTCTTGAAAGTTGGTATATGTGTTGATTAAGTAATGCATATGTGCCTTTTGATACTAAGAAATGTGAGAAATTTTAATTTTTAGCTCACCTGGACCAAAGGTCTGGTGGGCTTATGTCATGGGCTACTGAGGTCAGTGTAAAGAGGTAGGGTTGGTTTCCTGCAGCAGAACTTGAAAACTTGTGACAAATAATATCCTGAAATTTGGTATATAGTTGGTATATAGGGCGGGGATATAGATCACTCTGTCTTCTTGTTAATTTTAAATGAGGTCCTTAAAACTTTTAATAACCTTTTCCGCTGTCATTTGTACAGAGTGTATAATCACTCTTCTGTGTTTTGATGATGTGACGGTGCAGGCGATCACTTATCATGGACAGTGTATATGCAAACTCAGTGGGTTATTCTTATGTCCATTTTGCTATTTCATGTAACTATTCAAAAGCTTAATTCAATTGTCACACTCATTGCATGCAAAAATCACACATGACTTTAGAAATCTAAAGCATAATGATTGTTTTTAGCACTGTATTTGTTCGACTGACTTCTTCCACAACAGTAAGAAAGCCAAAAGAGTGGTTAGAAAGTAGCAATAAAAACATTCCCACACGGTGTTGGTCAAATATATTGATCTTTTCTAAAGTAGATATGTCATGTTATGTTACTATCAGAAAAAGTCACTTTTGACCAGTTTTCCAGAATCCATTGACAGCAACATCCAATCGGGTTTTGCTCACTACCTCACATATATTCCATTCCATACATTGCATTTATGGATGATCTGTTACAATATTGTTTATGTACAAATGAGATTCTAAAGACTAACAAGACTTTATATTTGTTAACTACATTAGGCTTGTAGCTCCAGTGCAAAACTAAAAAACCAAATGTTGGCTACCAAAACACCAGACATCGCTTGGCCGTGAATTTTTTCACTTTGTTTACTCAGATTAAGTGCAGGTGAAGGCCTCTTCTCAGGACTGGAAGATTTACTATTCCACACCATAACTGATGGGCAGGACAGGATCCCGATTTCTCATTTCATCAATGTGAGTCAATAATTAACACTGTCAACTTGTGTGGTGTTCAAAGTCTGAACACACACACACACGCACAAAAGATGATGATATTTCATAACTCACCTAAAAACTTATTAGTAAACTCTGTGCCTCTGATTGCAAAATGTGCAAGATTTGAATTGACCTTTAAATACAGTGCAGTACTGGTTTAGAATTTCATTATTATGGTGCAGGCGATCACTTATCATGGACAGTGTATATGCAAACTCAGTGGGTTATTCTTATGTCCATTTTGCTATTTCATGTAACTATTCAAAAACTTAATTCAATTGTCACACTCATTGCATGCAAAAATCACACATGATTTTAGAAATCTAAAGCATAATAAATCTAAAGCTGCCATTTTATTAGCTACACCTAAAATATCTAATCACTAATTGCCAATATTATCAGGTATGCCAAACATTTTGTTGCACTTTTCTAAAACTTTTTTTTTTAAATGAAATACAACATTCACTGGTGGTCCTATGGTGGTCTATTTCCTATGGTGGATAGAGTCGAGTCTCACAAATATTACTAGTTTAGTCAACACGATACGCCACTGTACTTATTAATTCAAGACTAAATCACAATACAATGCAAAAGACAAAGTCAAATCTGATTGGCTATAAACCTGTTATATCATAAAGTGTTCTGTGCTGTGTCAGTGTAGTTGCGCTCACCCTGTTTCTCCTGTGCTTCAGGCTATTAAAAGCACAGGTCTGCTGACATCTGACCCCCGTCTGCGGGACTGTATGGTAAAACTGCGGCAAGCTGTCCGAGAATCCAGTGATGTGATGATGGATCACAAACTGTTTCGCAGGTGTGTGTGTGTCTCTCTCTCTCTCTCACACACACACACACACACACACACACACACACACACACACACACACACACAAATCCAAACTACATGTAGGCAGACCTTATGATGTATAAATACAAAGGTGAGAAAGGACAGCATCTACAGAACATTTTAAGAGGCTGCATAATGAAAACCTAACTTCAAGCCAAATTATGATTTAACTTCTCATCTCATCTCATTATCTCTAGCCGCTTTATCCTTCTACAGGGTCGCAGGCAAGCTGGAGCCTATCCCAGCTGACTACGGGCGAAAGGCGGGGTACACCCTGGACAAGTCGCCAGGTCATCACAGGGCTGACACATAGACACAGACAACCATTCACACTCACATTCACACCTACGGTCAATTTAGAGTCACCAGTTAACCTAACCTGCATGTCTTTGGACTGTGGGGGAAACCAGAGCACCCGGAGGAAACCCACGCGGACACGGGGAGAACATGCAAACTCCACACAGAAAGGCCCTCGCCGGCCCCGGGGCTCGAACCCAGTACCTTCTTGCTGTGAGGCGACAGCGCTAACCACTACACCACCGTGCCGCCCCATGATTTAACTTGTAAATTAAAACTTTATTGAAACTTCGCCATCACTGAACACATTTTGCCCATTACACAGTTGTGAGTTAGTGGAGTCATATTCTATCTACTGGACGATAGATTTGAATCAGTAAATTTTAACATTTCTAATAAAAAATACAATTTGGAGGGTTAGTTCTTTATTACATTGTCTTTAATTATTTTATACTGAATGGTGCCTTTGAGGGGTTTTCACCAAAACACACAGAGACACTGATTTGATATAGACAGCTTTATATGTATGTGGACTAAAACATTAGCATTAATACCCGAACATAACAGCAGCATAGAGAAACTGCAGACTCCTTCCCCTCTAAATCTGTGCTTTCAATTGTATCCTTTCTCTGTTTCCTAAAGCAGAAAGACTAAATATTTGCTTCAAGTTTTTGTTTTTAGAAAACTGTTTAATAGCTTGTTGGTCATCCCTCTTATCCGTGATATTGGTTTCTGATATACATTTTATTTGTGTATATAAATTATTTTATAGTTAGACGTTATTTAGTTTGATGATGAGACATTTTTCTGTATGCTTTCTATTTTGCATTAAAATTTTAGTTATTTAATTAGTCATAATGAAGACAGATTAATTATGGCATACATAAAAAATCAAATGGTTTGTGCAAGTAAAAGTTCTGAATAATAGTTTAAGAGAAATATGATAATTGGCTGTTCCTTGACTGCTATTGACTATTAATTCATTATTTGGTACTAACAGGTTAATCTAATGGTAAGGAAACTAGTACTAACAGTTGACCTCCAATTAGTTTAAATAGCTTGGAATAAGGCTAAAGTAGGTTTTTTTTTTTGACAACTGACTGGTTAGCGGCGGCACGGTGGTGTAGTGGTTAGCGCTGTCGCCTCACAGCAAGAAGGTCCTGGGTTCGAGCCCCAGGGCCGGCAAGGGCCTTTCTGTGTGGAGTTTGCATGTTCTCCCCGTATCCGCGTGGGTTTGCTCCGGTTTCTCCCACAGTCTAAAGACATGCAGGTTAGGTTAACTGGTGACTCTAAATTGACCGTAGGTGTGAATGTGAGTGTGAATGGTTGTCTGTGTCTATGTGTCAGCCCTGTGATGACCTGGCGACTTGTCCAGGGTGTACCCCGCCTTTCGCCCATAGTCAGCTGGGATAGGCTCCAGCTTGCCTGCGACCCTGTAGAAGGATAAAGCGGCTTGAGATGAGATGAGATGAGATGACTGGTTAGTTGGTCTTATTCAGAAGTAGATTACTGTTTAAACAAATGAGAAGATTGAAATTGAGACAAATATCCAGGTCAGGGTGTTTTTTTTTTTTTATGTAATGTGAAGAACATCTCAAACATCTGATTGGGTGGTGGACATCTGTCCAGCCAATCTAGACTTTCCTAGTCTATTCAATCGATCTATTTATTCTCTGGATATTCTAATCTATCTATCTATCTATCTATCTATCTATCTATCTATCTATCTATCTATCTATCTATCTATCTATCTATCTATAGTTCTTGACTTGAATATAAGAATAGTGAGAAATTCAATTCAAAAACTCAGGCTATTGTGTCTCTGTCAGATGTGTAGGCGGAAACATCGTCCTGCTCTCCCAAGCTTTCAGAAAGAAATTTATCATTCCAGAGTTTGAGACATTTGTTGGTGTCATAAATCAGATCTACAACAGAGCTAAACAGCAGCATGAAGGTCAAGTGAGTATTTATAGTTTTCATCAAATCTTGTATTTCTGTTTGATTTAGTGAAATTGAAATTTGCATGTTTTTGTAAGTCAGGTAGCAGACTACATTCCACACCTTGCAAAGTTCAGCCCCAGTCTTTGGGGGATTTCACTGTGCACAGTGGATGGTCAGAGGTAAAAAGAAGAATTAATTATTGCACAAAATCTTATGCATTGAGCCACCAGTGCTGTAGGCCACATATTGCACATCAGTGATCTTGTTATTATTTGTGAATTCTATCTCCTTACAAGGCACTCAGCAGGTGATACCAAAGTGCCATTTTGCCTGCAGTCATGTGTGAAGCCACTTGAATATGCCATTGCGGTACACGAGCTTGGAACTGAACACGTGCACCATTTTGTAGGGAAAGAGCCCAGTGGGCTAAAGTTCAACATGCTGTCCCTTGATGACAATGGTGGGCATGAGATCAATGCTACTTCTGTTTCAATAATAACAAAATATGCCTACATAAGGAATGCTAACCTGACTAATAAGTGTAAGCCAGTGGTGAACTATTAATATTCTGCAGCTGGATCATGTAAATTGCCTTACACATGTTGAGCATATTAGTATTTTTTTTGTGAATATGTTTTCATGTACAGTGGTGTTTGAAAGTTTGTGAACCCTTCAGAATTGTCTATATTTCTGCATAAATATGACCTAAAACATCATCAGATTTTCACACAAGTCTGAAAAGTAGATAAAGAGAACCCAATTAAACAAATGAGACAAAAATATTATACTTGGTCATTTATTTATTGAGGAAAATGATCCAATATTACATATCTGTGAGTGGCAAAAATATGTGAACTTCTAGGATTAGCAGTTAATTTGAAGGTGAAATTAGAGTCAGGTGTTTTCAATCAATGGGATGACAATCAGATGTGAGTGGACACCCTGTTTTATTTAAGGAACAGGGATCTATCAAAGTCTGCTCTTCACAACACATGTTTGTGGAAGTGTATCATGGCATGAACAAAGGAGATTTCTGAGGACCTCAGAAAAAGTGTTATCAATGCTCATCAGGCTAGAAAAGGTTACAAAACCATCTCTAAAGAGTTTGGACTCCACCAATCCACAGTCAGACAGACTGTGTACAAATGGAGGAAATTCAAGACCATTGTTACCCTCCCCAGGAGTGGTCGTCCAACAAAGATCACTCCAAGAGCAAGGCGTGTAATAGTCGACGAGGTCACAAAGGACCCCAGGGTAACTTCTAAGCAACTGAAGGCCTCTCTCACATTGGCTAATGTTAATGTTCATGAGTCCACCATCAGGAGAACACTGAACAACAATGGTGTGCATGGCAAGGTTGCGAGGAGAAAGCTGCTTATCTGCATTTTGCTAAAGATCACATGGACAAGCCAGAAGGCTATTGGAAAAATGTTTTGTGGGTGGATGAGAGCAAAATAGAACTTTTTGGTTTAAATGAGAAGTGTTATGTTTGGAGAAAGGAAAACACTGCATTCCAGCACCTTATCCCATCTGTGAAACATGATGGTGGTAGTATCATGGCTTGGGCCTGTTTTGCTGCATCTGGGCCAGGACGGCTTGCCATCATTGATGGAACAATGAATTCTGAATTATACCAGCAAATTCTAAAGGAAAATGTCAGGACATCTGCCCATGAACTGAATCTCAAGAGAAGGTGAGTTATGCAGCAAGGCAATGACCCTAAGCACACAAATCATTCTACCAAAGAATGGTTAAAGAAGAATAAAGTTAATGTTTTGGAATGACCAAGTCAAAGTCCTGACCTTAATCCAATCGAAATGTTGTGCAAGGACCTGAAGCGAACAGTTCATATGAGGAAACCCACCGACATCCCATAGTTGAAGTTGCTCTGTACAGAGGAATGGGATAAAATTCCTCCAAGCTGGTGTGCAGGACTGATCAACAGTTACTGGAAACGTTTAGTTGCAGTTATTGCTGCACGGGGGGGTCACACCAGATACTGAAGAAAAGGTTCACATACTTTTCCCACTCATAGATCTGTAATATTGGATCATTTTCCTCAATAAATAAGTGACCAAGTATACTATTTTTGTCTCATTTGTTTAACTGGGGTCTCTATCTCTTTTAGGACTTTTGTAAAAATCTGATGTTTTAGGTCATATTTATGCAGAAATATAGAAAATTCTAAAGGGTTCACAAACTTTCAAGCACCACTGTAGCATAACTATAGTATTATTCTACTAATATTATGCATCGCAAGCAAAACAAATGTCCTACTGAAGAAAAATGCTTTCTCTTCTAGTAACCCTTCACCTAGAAAATGGCTGGGGATTTGATTCAGGATTTTTCTCAACAAACCCTTCCTGGTTTTGGGAAAAGTGCCTGATCAGTGTTTACGGAGCCCTTGAACACTCAGCTGTCGTGCATAGTGGCCTTGAGAAGGGCAGCGTTTGTTTCTGTCACACATAGACAAACATTTAGAAAGAGTTTGCCTGTACATATTTACAGTACACAAGTACATGCCAATGTAAACAAGCTCCTTGAAATGCAATTTATAATAATAATAATAATAATAATAATAATAATAATTTATATAGCGCCTTTCACAAACCCAAGGATGCTTTACACAGGAGTTACACACACACACACACACACACACACACACACACACACACACACACAAAGGCCACACAAAGAAGAGTAGTGTGAGGTAAAGAGGAAAGTTTTCAAGTTAGCTTTGAAGGAAGAGAGAGTGGAACAGTCATGAAGCAATTGTGGTAATGAGTTCCAAAGTTTAGGAGCAGCAACACTGAATGATCTACCACCCATAGATGCCAGTTTAAAATGTGGGACAGTCAAAAGTCCACAGACAGAAGATCTGAGGGAGCAGAAGGGACAGTACAAATGAATTAGCTCACAGAGATAGGAAGGGGTGAGACCATGAAGAGCTTTATAGGTTAAAAGCAAGATTTTGTATTTAATCTGAGAGATAACTGGCAACCAATGCAGTTGCTGTAAAACAGGAGTAATGTGAGCAGTGCGCTTGGTGAGTGTGAGGACTCTAGCTGCTGAGTTTTGGATGTACTGCAGACAGTTGAGCAATGTGATAGGGAGACCATAAAAGAGAGAACTGCAATAGTCAAGATGAGAAAAGGTAAACGTATTGACCAACATTTTGGCATCAGTTTCAAAGAGAAGAGGGCAGAGATGTGCAATATTGCAGAGGTGAAAGAAAGCATTCTTAGTCATGAGTTTAAAATGGGGTTCAAACGTAAGGGTAGAGTCAAAGAGAACTCCAAGGTTTTTTAATAACTTGGGAAGGACTTATAGACACACCATCAACGTCAATAGTGAAATTGGAGAAGTTCAGATCCTGTCTTTTGGTACCTACTAATAGAACCTTTGTTTTGCTAGCATTAAGTTTCAGGCAGTTCTTATGTAGCCATTGCTTAAGGTCAGTGACGCAAGTCTTTAGCAGCTGAACAGAGGCTATGGAAGGGGTGATAGTGATGTAGATTTGAATGTCATCAGCATAACAATGAAAGTTAAGGCCATGGTTGCGAATAATCTGGCCTATAGGAGAAACATATAATAAGAAGGGGACCAAGGATAGAACCCTGAGGCACGCCTTGAGCAACAGTAACAGTGGATGATTTATAAACACCAATAGAGATGAACTGTTGCCTGTTTGCCAGGTATGACTGAAACCAGGCTAAAGCTAAGCCAGTAATATCAAAAGAAGATAGTCTGAAAATGAGTATCTCATGATGTACAGTGTTAAAGGCAGCTGTGAAGTCCAAGAGGACAAGGACATTGACCAGCATCAGTTGAGAGTAGGAGGTCATTAACAACTCTTAAGAGAGCATATTCAGTGCTATGCATATTGTGAAAGCCTGACTAAAAGGGTTCATAGAGATCATTATGAACAAGGAAAGTATGAAGCTGAGAGGCTACAACTTGCTCCATTACTTTAGTTAAGAAAGGGAGATTAGAAATGGGTCTGTAATTAGACAGTGAAAGAGGATCTAGACCAGGTTTCTTTAGTATTGGTGTAACTGAAGCAATTTTGAGGGAGGTGGGAACAGTGCTAAAGCAAAACACTGATTAATCATATGAGCAATATAAGGGGAGATAGCAGATACACAGGTTTTAAGAAGTACAGTGAATGCAGGGTCCAGCAGACATGAGGAGGAGGAGGACTTAGTCATGATTTCCAATACTTTAGAAGAATCAACAGGAGAGAAAGCAGAGAGATGGCAGTCAGCTTTATCAGAAAGAGCTACTTGCAAGACAGAAGAATGAATTTCAGAATGAAAGTGTTGGTAAATACTATCAATTTTATCCTTGAAAAAATCCAAAATCCAATTATAGAGCTCTTTATAAGAGTCAGCCATCTATGTTCAAAGATAAATATAATTTATTATTCATCAAGAATTTAAAGTTGTATAAATATTCAAATCGGAAATTCCCTCAAAATTTATAAATATGCCTGCTCCCATCCCTGGTTCAGTTGCTTGCATTTACATCCTTGATTGCTTGTATCTTAGGATGCAATAACTGGTTAATATTAACACAGATTCTCCAACACAAATGTCAACTGCAGTGACAGTTTTTACACTTTGACAAACCTGTACATTCATATTCATTCCCCTTAATCAAAGCCAGAGGTGGACAAAGTACCCAAGTTTATTACTTAAGTCCTTTGATCCCACTGGTTAAATGTTACTCCGATACAAGTGAAAGTTGTCCAGTCAAATTTTTACTTAAGTTAAAGTACTGAAGTACTTGGTTTTAAAAATACTTAAGTATTAAAAGTACATTTTCTGTCAATGCACTGTTGTATTATTGTTTCAACGCTTATAATACCAAATGCCTCTGAAGCAGCCGACTGGATTTTCTGACTAGTTTGTAGAAAATGTAGAGCTGAAGCTCCACCAAACATGCTAGCAAATTCTTTTCAAACTCGAAATCATATTTGGTAGCTAATGCTACTAGAAAGAAAGATTTCTACATTCTGTTCATTTGGCAAGATTATGCTAAAGTTAAAGTTATTAATGTTAGCGTAACTCCGTTTTTACATGCAACTAAAAGTGTCCAAGTTAACTAGCTATGTGTTAATGTTAGCCGTGGACAAGGCTGTAGCAACTTGGCGGGAAAATCCATAGAAAGTCATTTGACTAACCAGACTGAGAAATTGAACTTGATTTTATACAGTCTATGGACATGATGTGACCCTAGTGATTACTGATGGGCTGTCTCAGTGTCACCTGCGAAAAAACCAATCACATTTTATAAAAGAAAACAAAAAACATCCACTTTCAAAGCTGCTTCGTAGTAACAAGTAACGAGGACCTTGATAGAAATGTAGTGGAGTAAAAAGTACAATATTTGTCTTTCAAATGTAGTGAAGTTAAAGTCATAAGTTTCCAAAAAAAATTAATACTCAAGTAAAGTACAGATACTCAAAAAGTGTACTTAAGTAAATCAAGTAAATGTACTTCGTTACTGTCCACCTCTGATCAAAGCAAATGTGTTATGAGGTTTATAACATCCTTCACTGGTTATTTTATCACTATGTATTTTTTTCTACACATACTCCAATCCCCCTCTCATAAACAAGAGGAGTTGCAGGGCTTCACGGGTACAGTTTGAGATTAAGGGTCAGATAAGGGTTTATGGGCCTTTTGTAACATCACAGGTTTTAGCAAGCTTGAGAAAATTTGATTGGTATCTGTATTTGTATTGTACCTTTTTTTTATTTATTCTCAGATAAACCTCATAATCCCATGGTGAATGCAGGAGCAATTGTCATCAGCTCTCTTATTAAGGTAAACACATATCCATCATATTTTGATTGTAGCTAGTGTACGTCACACTGGTGAGCCACAATCAAAGATGACGCAGCACTGACTGATAAGCTGAACCTGGCTGGGTGTATGTATATGGGAATCTGTCCAATCATTTAAAGGTGAGGCTTTGATAATACAACCCCGATTCCAAAAAAAAGTCATGACGCTTACCCTTCATCACCTTCTTACAGTTATGACCTGACCCTCTCTGTGTTTGAGATCCAACTCACAACTTTACATTCACATGTAAATAGCTATATATAATAGGGCGGCGGATGGTAGCTGGAACAATTATTTTTACTATTTTATAGATAGATAGATAGATAGATAGATAGATAGATAGATAGATAGATAGATAGATAGATAGATAGATAGATAGATAGATAGATAGATAGATAGATAGATAGATATAATCTCCCTCTCCCCTCCCCTTTTTAAAATTTTTTTTTAAATTATTTTTGGTTTAAATTTTTTTATTTTATTTATTTTTTTCCCCCTCCTTTCCTCCCTTCTCTTTCTCTTTGCCTCCCTCTACTTCACTCATCCCTGCTCTGCCTGGGCCCCATGGGTGGCTCGGGCGGCCTGGTCCTGTCGGGTTGCCATGTGGGACCGGTGTTGGTCGGTGCTGTGGGGTATTCGTGGGTTCTGGGCCCCCGCTGCGCACTCGCCCTTTGCGCACACACACGTACCTCTTCCTGGCAATACGCAACACGCCTTATTCTCTTTTAAATGCACTACATATTAGGTTGCATACATCATACATCTACCAATAACCAAGAACAACAAATAGACTAGGGCAAGCGAGGCATGCATGCAGATGCCTCTGCAGGTGTTTCACTGCACGCCTCGCTTCTTTTAATGCTAACACAATTTAGAGGAGGCATATATCTAGGAGCACGCAGGGTTCTTGTGGCATGCAGGGTGAAATCTGGGCAGAGACTCACCCTGCATGCACACTTCTTTTAATGCAATACATTAGAGAAAGCCCACAATATAGCCATTTACATTCTTACATAGGATAAATATGGCGTGTTGCGTGATGGTCTGGAGTTGAGGTGTGGTGGGTCGTGAGGGGTGAGGGGGGTGCTGGAGGCCATGGGCCGTGGGCTGGTTAGCACGCAGGGCCTTCCCTCTGCCGTCACATTGTGGTATATCCTGTGCGGGGGCGGGATGACACCGCGGTCACACTTGGGTAGGGTGACCAAATTTCCCTAGTCTGAAACCGGGAAACTTTTGCGCGCGGCCATGCTCGTGCACGCACACCTTTTTTTTATGTAAACGTGACACTCAGAGAGATGCTCTTATCATTTTGTTGAAGCTCACATTTATCAACATCTCACATGAAATAAAACAAACAGGCATTTTGTTATCTAGTAGCATAGTGGTATACAGATCAGTTAAATTATGATCAGACAACAGATTTTGTAATGGCTAAGAATAGGCCAGGCTATGTCCATAGGCCAAATTTAAACTGATTTATTTCACCTGTTTGTGAGAACACCAAGAAGAATGCATATGCACATGTAGGCTATATCTCTAAAATTGTATGCACTATAGCATGAACTTAAAAAGTAGATATGTGACCTCAACATAGCCTAGGTCAGAATCAACCTTACTAACCATTCCCCACAACTGAATGAATAAAGCAAGAAGATGTGTACAAAAGTGAACACTTTAATGGAAGGTGCAACAAGCTGTTCAACACAGCAATATGGCCAAACTGTCAGAATGGTATGTTAAACAGAAACAAAAAAGAGACAAGTGATTTGAGAATATATACTACGGAAGCCGAGAGAGGATATAATCCTTTTTTTTATTCACCTTGTTATCCCGAGATAACGACATAATTAATTCAGGATCTCAAGAAAACAACACAACTAATTCGAGATCTCGAGAAAACAAAACCGTTATTCCGAGATCTCGAGAAAACAAAACCGTTATTTCATGATCTCGAGTAAACAGCTGAGAAATGGTTCGTTCAGGTACGCCAAGAGACTTGTGATATGCTGACTTTGGGGCTAGTTCTCATTCTGTATAGACGCAACTTTGGTTATTAGAATGTCTGGAATAATCGATCACCTAATAAGGCAATATTTTGATCAGGGGTTGACACAGGGAGAGATTGCATTAAGTCTTTTAATAAGGGATAATTTCAAAATTAGTCCGCGGCACCTCCGGAGAAGACTGGCCTGGCTTTGTCTCTACCTACGGAGATACAGTGATCCAGCTGAGATCATGAAATAATTGCTTTGTTATCTCGAGATCTCAGAATAACGGTTTTGTTTTCTCGAGATCTCGAATTAGTTGTGTTGTTTTCTCGAGATCCTGAATTAATTATGGCGTTATCTCAGGATAACAAGGTGAATAAAAAAAAATTATATGAAGGGCCTCTCGCGGCTTCCGTAAATATACACTCAAACAAAACAGCAATAAAGAAGGAGAGGGGCGACAGCCCGAGGAAAGCCCCCACAGGAGCACACAGCATTTGCAACATAGGCTACCAACTCAGTACAAGAACAAAGCACTTACAGTGTGTGCAGTAGGCTTCGTGCACATTGTTCTGCACCTCTCGGAGGAAGGGGTAGGTGCCCTGTAAATCTTTGGAAAAGGTACATTTTCTTTTCGGCATAATTGCTGTGGCATTACTGCTGCTAGCTGCTAGACAAAGAACATTCACGCCAGTTAATGTTTATTTTATTGTTGCATGGCAACATGTTCTGTTGTCTGGAATAATGTGGCTAAATAAACACCCATGCCACAGGGCCAGGGGGCAGTAACCAGGAAAGTTTGCGATTCCTGTCAATTCATCAAAACAGTAAATGCAGACATTTCTCCGCTAATGATTCCCACGCTGCTCAGTCGCAAACATCGCGAGTGGCGAAAACCGGGACATATCCGTGTCCCGACAGACTTTTGTCGGGACTCGGGACACACAACCCCAAATCGGGACTGTCCCGGTAAAACCGGGACGTCTGGTCACCCTACACTTGGGTGCCCAGGCAATCTGTATAATTAGTCAGCTAATCAAATTATTCCTATTCTTATCCTATTCTTATTTCTCTTATTATTATCCTACAAAAAGATAATAATACTAATTTCTTTTGGAACCCTCCTTCTCTGCGATCTAGCCTCCATCTCCCCAGTCCAACAGTAAGTCAGTACTACTCCTTATACACACACACACACACACACACACACACACACACACACACACACACACACACGGACATCTCCATATACACATTATTCCTCACTGTTAATTTTGGTTTTTCACTCAATTTTAAATTCGCTGTTGTGTTTGATTTTTGTTTTTTTGTGTAGTTGTATTGTTTGTTTTGTATAATTATATGGTATACGAATAAAAAAAAGGTAAACACATATCCATCATATTTTGATTGTAGCTAGTGTACATCACACTGGTGAGTCACTGACCCCACAATCAAAGATGACGCAGCACTGACTGATAAGCTGAACCTGGCTGGGTGTATGTATATGGGAATCTGTCCAATCATTTAAAGGTGAGGCTTTGATAATACAACCCCGATTCCAAAAAAAAAAGTCATGACGCTGTGTAAACTGTAAATAAAAACAGAATGCAATAATTTGCAAGTCATGGAAACCCTCTATATCATTGAAAATAGTACAAAGACAACATATCAAATGTTATTGCTTTTTTGAAAAATATATGCTCATTTTGAATTTAATATCAGCAACATGTTTCAAAAAAGTTGGGACAGGGGCATGTTTACCACTGTGTTGCATCACCTCTACTTTTAACAACACTCTGTAAACGTCTGGGAACTGAGGAGATCAATTGCTGTAGTTTTGAAAGAGGAATGTTGTCCCATTCATACCTGATATACAATTTCAGTTGCTCAACAGTTTGGGGTCTCCTTTGTTGTATTTTGTGCTTCATAATGTGCCAAATGTTTTAAATGGGGGACAGTTTAGCACCCAGACTCTTTTACTATGAAGCCATGCAGCTTTAATATGTGCAGAAAGCGGGTTTGGGATTGTCTTGCTGAAAGAAGGAAGGCCTTCCCTGAAAATGATTTTGTCTGGATGGTAGCATATTGCTCTGAAACGTGTATATATCATTCAGCATTAATGATGCTTTCCCAGATGTACAAGCTACCCATGTCATGTGCAGTCATGCATCCTCATACCATCACAGATGCTGGCTTTTGAACTGTACACTGATGATAAGTCAGATGGTCCCTCTTCTCTTCAGCCTGGAGTACATGGTGTTCATGATTTCTAAAAAGAATTTCTATTTTTGATTCATCAGACCTTGGGACAATTTTCCACTTCTCTTCAGTCCATCGTAAATGAGCTCAGGCCCAGAGAAGGTGGTGGTGTTTCTGAATATTGTTTATATATGGCTTTAACTTGCATTTGTGGATGCAGTAATGAACTGTGTTCACAGACGATGGTTTTCTGAAGTGTTCCTGAGCCCATACAGTGATTTCCACTACAGACACGTGTCTGCTTTTAATGCAGTGTCTCCTGAGGGCTCAGGGGCACAGATAGGATTTTTGAACTGGGGGGGGACTGAGCTGTCAGCAAATGATTCCATTTTGTGTATATATGTATGTGTGCATATATATATATATATATATATATATATATATATATATATATATATATATATATATATATATATAATATATACACTACCGTTCAAAAGTTTGGGGTCACTTTGAAATGTCCTTATTTTTGAAAGAAAAGCACTGTTCTTTTCAATGAAGATCACTTTAAACTAATCAGAAATACACTCTATACATTGCTAATGTGGTAAATGACTATTCTAGCTGCAAATGTCTGGTTTTTGGTGCAATATCTCCATAGCTGTATAGAGGCCCATTTCCAGCAACTATCACTCCAGTGTTCTAATGGTACAATGTGTTTGCTCATTGCCTCAGAAGGCTAATGGATGATTAGAAAACCCTTGTACAATCATGTTAGCACAGCTGAAAACAGTTTAGCTCTTTTGAGAAGCTATAAAACTGACCTTCCTTTGAGCAGATTGAGTTTCTGGAGCATCACATTTGTGAGGTTGATTAAATGCTCAAAATGGCCAGAAAAATGTCTTGACTATATTTTCTATTCATTTTACAACTTATGGTGGTAAATAAAAGTGTGACTTTTCATGGAAAACACAAAATTGTCTGGGTGACCCCAAACTTTTGAACGGTAGTGTGTATACATGTTATTTCACCTCCCTCACTGCCATCACCAGGAACTACCTGCAGGCCAGGACAATGATAACATTTTAACATAGCCTATGGAAATCCAAAGATTACACATTATCATCACGCACAGAAATTGCAAAACTGCAAAACTAGTTTTAAAACCGCTAAGTTCCAACTGTTAAACATAGCGAGAGGCTGGGCTACGTGTGTGTGTGTAAAGTGTAAACCAGTGCATCCTGACTTTCTAACTATGCCTGTGTGTTGCGTGAGCGGCAGTCAGTCAACAACTCTTCGCAAAGTTTCCTTATGAAACAATATGCTCGCTGAAATTATGGCAGGGAACGCCAGATTAAACATTAAAACTGCCTTCTGAGCACTGTATCTACAGGCTACCACCGAAAGAAGGAGGCTACCAGAAAGGCATCACTCCGTACAATTTTACTTTCACTACGACATTACTTTGAACAGACTATCAAAAAATTGCAAGGTGATATGATAAAGTAAGGCACAGTTTACTTACAGTCTTTTTTTTTTGAAAAACGATGCAATCGTTTTCTGCCTTTTGGCACCCTTCATCATGCCGTGTTGGGGTCCTGAACTAGGAGGAGCTGTCCCCGATATGCCTGTCAAACTTGTTGTGGGTAACCATAGCAACCAAGCTCGAGCTCGCAACCTGTGCAGTCTGCGCAGTTGCAACTATGTATGTACTGCTGTGCACCTCAATAAACCGAATGGTAATTAGTCTTTTGATTTTTCCGTGAGGTTTGCCTTATGCAAAGAAAGACATAGATGTTTTTTCCTCCCTATAACATACATGTCAACCTTTGGTCAATCAAACCTGTATAACCAACCTCCAAAATCCGTATTTCCCTTATAAAATCCGTATAAGATGCAAATTAAAATAATTTACCTAAAATTTGAATGATAATTAGCAATGATATATCCCAGTTACTTTTTATTCAATATTAATAACAATAAACCTTCAGAATGAATACAAAGTATTTTTCCAGTCTCACCTGTGAAAGGTAATCCCATGTGATCTCGTTTGGACGGTAAACCTATTGGTACAGTTAAACACAGCACATGAATGAGGCATCTTTATTCTCGGCTACTGTATACCAGAGATGGCTGAAGAATCTCCACTTTGCCCCATCCAATATGGCGGCGAGGATGACGTATGATTCTACGCAGAAGGCGGCGTCTATGTTTATATGTCTATGACTTCACGGTTGGCGGGATTCTCGCAATGCGGTGTGCGCATGATCAAAAGTGGAACGAAGTCTCGCTACCACAAGATAACGAGCGATTTCATAAGACTCTTTACTGGCTGTCTGTGCTGTACAGTACGTTTATCATCGTGGGAATTGATTATAGCTCTAAATAAATATTGAAGTTTTTTTAAAAGAATCCGTATAACTTTATTTATATGCCCGTATACTACGTTTATTGAATCAAATCCGTATAAAATACGGACATTCCGTATAGGTTGACATATAAGTGGGGCTATAAGTGGGGGGGACCGAACGAGGTGAATTTAAATCTGGGTGGGACGAATCCCCCCCGTCCCCCCCTCTATCTGTGCCCGTATGAGGGCCTGAAGATCACAGGCATCCAATGTCTTTTTTCAGCCTTGTCTCTTGCATACAGATATTTCTCCAGATTCTCTGAATCTTTTTGTTGTCATCGGCTGTCCATCGCTAGCAATGATGACTGCTTCATTAGGATGCACAGAAACACAGATGGGTCGCAAGGCCCTCACCAGAGCGACAGAGTCGCCTGCAGTGGCGACATGAATGGCCCAGCCGAACTGCCACGGAATGTCAGCTTGTGAGCTCTCGCATACTATTCTCCTCTCCTAACGAAGCACCTTGCACATTCACATAAGACAAACGATGTCATACCCCCATCGTGTTGTCTCTCTGGACCTCTAGACTTGATGCCAAGTGGTGCACAGAAGTGCCAAAGACCTGACAGGTACGAAAGTTGCCCTGCAGTGACAACTGACTTGCCAAGTGATGCCATCTGTTGGCCATTTGAGTGGCTCGTCCGCATGCCATCTGGTGGTGTGCCATTGACCCTGTTAGGTTCATCTGCCACATTGCACTGAAAAGCGCCCTGCTGCCAGTGCCTTATTGGTGATGTACTATTTAACCCATAGCTGGAACCCAGGCAGGTGCTACCACTCCGGGTCACACCAGACAGAGCAATGGTGATTAAGGGGTAACTCCACTTTCCCCAATACTCAAGTCCTCCCAGACCTGAGACTCAGCACCGGTTGCAGTTTAAAGTCATACCCAGGACTATAACTGTTCAAGCACCAACCACCAAAGCCAAGTTGTATGTCCTGAATCTTTTAATGATATGATATACCATAGATGATGTGACTGGCCTGTTGCCAATTAACCAAATGATTTTTTTTTTTGCATTACACAACTTTTTCAGTCTTTTGTTACCCCTGTCCCAACTTTTCTGAAATGTGTTGCTGACATTAAATTCAAAATGAGCATATATTTTTTCAAAAACAATAAAATCTCAGTTGCACATTTGATATGTTGTTTTTGTACTATTCTCAATTAAATATATGGTTTCCATGATTTACAAATTACTGCATTCTGTTTTTATTGACAGTTTAAACAGTGTCCCAACTTTTTTGGAATTATGGTTGTATATAAAGCCAGTTTGAACAAATTACAGTAACCCAGTCAGGTAAGTTGTAGGCGTACTGTATACTGTCTTGTTTGAGATTGTTAAATGTTTGTTTTTCTTTTTTTTTCTCCTCAGCCTGGGGCCAACAAAGCAGAGAAATTTGACTATGTAAGTAACTCAATAAAAAATTGTTGCTGAAATATAACTTTTACATTTTTCTTAGGACAAGATGGAAACACTGGCAGCTGTATTAATACAAATAAATAGATACATCTGTTTAAAATCTCTTTCAATTTTTTTAATTAAAAGATGTAGTGTTCAAACCCATTTGAACACCAATGCTACATGATCAGGTTCATTTGCATAAAACAGTCCTAATCATAATTATAACCTGTACTCTGCACTTACACTGGTCACTGTGACAAAGTGGCCAAAAGTAATTTGTTTTTCATGACAGCTGGAAATTACCAGCAACAGGAGGTGAAGCAGGCAGGATGGGCAATGCAACAAAGTTGAGTGAAGAATAAAAGAATGTCGTAAATGACATGAGCATATTCTGTTCATGAGTTGTTTTTTTTATATCAACTAACAGACAAAAGTGCATGTAATATGCTATGACAGATTTACTTTAGGTGACTAAATATAGAACCTGCAGTCTTAAACATCTGAATGTGATTTCCCCCCGTTTTTGTTTTTGTAAATGTGAACAATATTAAAAAAGGGAATTTTGTTTTAACAGCACTAGTCTGCATGTAAAAGTGTCCTTACTGTTATTTTTTAAAACAGGTTTTCGTTCAAATAGTCTATTTTTCTTCTCCAGGTGATGGACTTTGTGCAGAAAATGGCAGGAAAGGAATATGTAGGCTTCAGTAATGCCACGTGAGTCCTTAACATTTATATTGTTGCCTTTAACTGGCTTTATGTTCTTGGCCTTGCTTTTGTGTAAAGCAATTTCTTTAGATAGGTTTCAATCAGAAAAGGAGACAGGAGACAGAAACTTTGCAATCGGCTACTACCTGAAAGAGAAAAAGGTTTGTTCTATAATTGTTTTTCAAGCTTTTGTTCAAATAAACCACTCAACAAAACAATTATTGGCTTCCTGTTTGTGTCTGCAGTGTTTTCCTCCTGGAGCAGATATGATTGATGCTCTAGACTTCTACTTCCAGGTGAGCAATACAGAAAACTGTATATAAAATGATCATTTGTAATTGATGTAAAATCATCCAAGGTGATTGGAAAAGCAGAGAACAACCTTAATAAAGACTGCAATGTTTCAAAGTGTATCTAATAATTATTTACTTTTAAAGATAACACCTGTGATTTGCAATATAGCCATGCACACATTTTTCTATCCCAGAAATGACTTCTGGTTCCAACAGGAGTTCAGCTGTATCCTAATGTTTGTGTAGATCATATGATTATAGTCAATTTGTCAGGGATGCAGGCAACAGACAGATTTAAAAGCAGTAGAGAGTTTTATTAAGGCAAGGCTGGCAGACAAATCCAAATCAACTAACAAAGGCAGAGTCATTAAACGGGCAATGGTCAGGTGAGGCACAAACAGGATATCAAAGGTCAAGACAGAAAGTGAAAAACCAAAGTACAAAACTAGATCAAAACCAGGAAATCAGCACAAACAATAAAGGCTTGCTAAAGTCAGGCAAGGAAACACTGAGCGTTTACTTCACAATCATAATGTGCACAGAGAGTCCTTGTATAGACCCTTTTCACGTGACGTCACGACAAACGCGGCCGCCATTTTGGACATGTACTACCAGTAGTTTACCACAGCCAACATTGAGGAACGGCAGCAAAGAAAGTTTTTACTTTCAGCAAGACTTCCATCATGCCACTATATTGTTGTGCACCTGGATGTAGTAACCATCAACAAACAAGGCAAGGTTTATCATTTTATCGGATCCTGACAGAGAAGATGGATAGCGGCCATTAACAGGAAAGATTGGCAGCCCTCGGCATACCAACGCTTGTGTAGTGACCACTTTGTTGGAGGTAAGACGAATAAAATTAGCCAGAAAAGGCATTACATTGCTGTTAACATTCTGTGGCGGCGAGTGTGTAACCAAATAGGTTAAAATAACCCATTGTAACCTCTTTGTTCTTCTGTAGTAGCTATTGTTGACTAGCTAATGTCAACAACATAGTAGCTAGTATGTTACTGTAGCAATGTTTACGTTCAGTCATTTGGATGACTGTTAAAACCTTTCAGTCTCAAGTTTTTCCTTTACTGTATTTACTAGTTTACTGTAATTATGATCTGGCAGCTATTTACACCGGATCCAGTGTAAATAGCTGCCGGAGCCAACGTCCGAGGTTCCGGAGCGCGCTCCGGCTTGCTCCCCCTCATCACAGGGCTTAATTTGAGGGGGAGCAAGCCGGAGCGCACTCCGGAACCTCGGACATTGGCTCCGGCAGCTATTTACCTGTACAGGGCTTAATTTGAGGGGGAGCAAGCCGGAGCGCGCTCCAGAACCTCGGACGTTGGCTCCGGCAGCTATTTACCTGTACAGGGCTTAATTTGAGGGGGAGCAAGCCGGAGCACACTCCGGAACCTCGAACATTGGCTCTGGCAGCTATTTACACTGGATCCGGTGTAAATAGCTGCCAGATCATAATTACAGTAAACTAGTAAATACAGTAAAGGAAACTTGAGACTGAAAGGTTTTAACAGTCATCCAAATGACTGAACGTAAACATTGCTACAGTAACATACTAGCTACTATGTTGTTGACATTAGCTAGTGCTAACAGCTAGCTGCTAGTACACTGCTACAACGCAGACACCGACCCTAATAATACAGTTCTTGGTCATTGCCTGGTAACAGCAAATTTATAACGGGCCATGTCTCAACAGACTAAGAAGTTATTTCAATGACATTTAATAACATTTTGTTTATCCTGAGGACCGAAAGTAAATGAAAATGTGAACAAACCTTAGCTGTAATAAGATGGTGACCACCGGCTCCAGGGACGACCCACTGATGTAGGCATGTTACCCAGCCTGACACAAAATATTTGTAGGCATCCAAACTCTTATACGCTTTCAGATCAATACCTGTGTATGGCGATGGGTTTTTAACGACATAGGTATACAGATCATGTGGGCCGAAGTCAGGTAAAGACGAGGGCTTCGTGTACTTCCGTACGTCAGTGAACAATCCTGGTGGAAGCAGGTAAACGTCGTTCTCTAAGCCTGCTAACCTCAATTTTTGCAAATACCTCTCCCTCTGCTCGCCCTGTAAATGCCCTACGTCGCTGGATAGTGAAGGTGTTTTCTGCATCTCGCTCCTTTTTCTTTTATGTTTTTCGTTTGTCGCCTTCCTCGCATTCAAACCGATTCGAGCCGAAGTCCACTACATGTCCAAAATGGCAGTCGCGTTTACGAAGGTCACATGACTGAAAAGGGTCCATAGTCAGTAGGGATGAGGCTGTGATCGGAACAGTGTGTAATAATCAGTACTCCGGAGACCTGTTTTAGACCATGGCCAGAGGTGGGTAGAGCAGCCAAAAATTGTACTCAAGTAAGAGTATTGTTACTTTAGAATAATATTACTCAAGTAAAAGTAAAAAGTAGTCGTCCAATTAATTACTTGAGTAAGAGTAAAAAGTACTAAGTGAAAAAACTACTCAAGTACTGAATAACTGCTGAGTAACTTTTGTTTATTGATCAGGATGTCATAACAGGCAGAGATTTCATATACATTTCACACAAACTGTGTGTGTGTGTAGTTCTGTGTATTAACAATAACAACAAGAAGCTCAAGGCAGTCTGCACATAAACCATAACACTGTGTGCACGTGTGCGTGCATGTGCATGTTCACTCCATGAAGTGACTGTTCAGCTTTAAAGGTCCCATGGCATGAAATTTTCACTTTCTGAGGTTTTTTAACGTTAAAATGAGTTCCTCTGACCTTCTTAAGTCACCCCAGTGGCTAGAAATTTGATAATGTGTAAACCAAATTATGCCCAACATTTGAGAATGGCGCGTCAAAACGGCACGTTGATAAGCTCTTCCCTTTACTACGTCAGCAAGGGAGAGGATCCCCACGCCCCCCCTCTGGATTCCCACCCACTGTATGGATTGCCCCGCCCAGTTGTAGTGAGGAGACCATAGAGGACACAACAACATGGCATCACCTAAGCGAGCGAAACATGGAAATTGCGCTGTACATGGATGTGACAACACAGAAAAGAGTCTGTTTTTACTGCCGACGGGAGAGCCCCTGAAGACGCAGTGGCTTAATTTTATTTACTTCAAAAATACGCCGTCAAGTCTACCTAAGATGGTGTATGTTTGTCGGAAGCATTTTCCTGAGGAATGTTTCCACAACTTGGGACAGTACAGGGCAGGTTTTGCACATCAACTGTCACTGAAGCCTGGGTCCATACCAAGCATCCCTGCCACATCAGCAACAAACACCGAACAAGTAAGTGTATAACTGGTCATTTTGCCGTGTTTTAAAATCGATGCGTTAGCCTAGCAATGGCTACATTAGCTGTGCAGCTAACCGCTTCCTGCAGTTAGCCAGGTAATCTGCGCTACAAAACTAAAGAGCATGCAGCATGCTCTGTTAAACTGAGTTTAGTCTGGAAATTGACTAACTTATGAGCTTATGTTTGACTATTGCTCCGCAATGCATGTCTTCTGTTGGATAAGCAATATGTTGTTGTAGTTGCTGCTTCTATCCTCTTTGGTTATGGAGTGCGTGTTCAAGCCTAGGGTATTATACGTTCGTAAACTACCACTCCGAACACTCTCACTCTCTGTTCTCTGTGTCACGTTGAGTTTACGAAAGGAGTCCGAGGGAGAACGGGGTTTTGTCTTAGCAGCATGGCTACAGGCGCTGATAGCAGCGAGTATGTGTGTGCGCAGCTTGGTCAAGCCCCTCCCCCTCCCCCCATGGCCCACCCTCTACCCTTCTCCGCCTCCTGCTTCTCATTAGCAAAACGATGCACTGGGAAAAGCGCTGAAATGGGGCTTTCTCCCAGGAGGCTATATTTACGTGCCGAGGGTTCATTTCGAGAAAGGCTGCGGATATAACATCCGGAAGCCTCAACATAAAGCATCAACAAACCACCATGCCATGGGACCTTTAACAGCAGCTGGCTCTCAATTTTGCACTGTGAAGCTGTGACCTTTTTGCTGTGAACAGGTGAAAACAATAATAAATTAAATATTAATTAATTAAATCTTTACAAAGTAACAATAACAAAACAATGGGTAGAGGTTACAAAGAAAAAGAAAAAGGCAGTCTGCACATAAACCATAACACTGTGTGTGTGTGTGTGTGTGTGTGTGTGTGTGTGTGTGTGTGTGTGTGTGCGCGTGCGTGTTCACTCCGTGAAGTGACTGTTCAGCTTTAACAGCAGCTGAACATCACACGTAATATCTCCTTGTACGAAAAAGACTGGAAATAATCCTGTAAGATGCGATCAATGATGTTAATCCTTTCATCTCCCAAAAAGTTGTTTACTGGATCCATCTCGCAGAGGAGCTAGCAAGTGCAAGTAACAAGCAAAAAGGTTGCTAACTAGCTGCCAGTGCCCAGCTTGGCTGGGTGGTGGTGGGGATTGCTAGCAAGTGGTCAAACTAACAAGTTAATGCCCTTCCTTTTGTGAACAAGCACTTGTAGACAAATAATAAAACAAATCTCATAGAAAAAAACACCTAAAGTCTTCACAAATCTCTCTAATCCACAACAAATACAGTAGCTTGAAAAATGGAGATTTCACAAACGATATGTTACGCGTTTTGTTATTTAGTAAGTTTTCACCAGTCTTCCATTCCCAGTTTTTGACCAGAGCTGTGTACAACTGTAACACTATTGAGGAAGCTGACATTAGGCAAGCAACCTTATTTTCATGAGCATTTTTTGGTTTCACATCAATAAAAAGTGATTGTTAGGAAGATTTTTTGTAGTTTTATTTCTTGGTTCTCTGGTGTGTGTGTGTGTGTGTGTGTTATCTTGCCGTCAGAGGCCGCAGTGCGTCAATACATTTCCACAAAACAATGTATTTTACAGTTATTTATGATGTTACAACAGGGCTAACGTCTGCCTACGAAGACAGCCAAAAGCACATAGCCTACTTACCGCAATGTTTCATCTCATCTCATTATCTCTAGCCGCTTTATCCTTCTACAGGGTCGCAGGCAAGCTGGAGCCTATCCCAGCTGACTACGGGCGAAAGGCGGGGTACACCCTGGACAAGTCGCCAGGTCATCACAGGGCTGACACATAGACACAGACAACCATTCACACTCACGTTCACACCTACGGTCAATTTAGAGTCACCAATTAACCTAACCTGCATGTCTTTGGACTGTGGGGGAAACCGGAGCACCCGGAGGAAACCCACGCGGACACGGGGAGAACATGCAAACTCCACACAGAAAGGCCCTCGCCGGCCCTGGGGCTCGAACCCAGGACCTTCTTGCTGTGAGGCGACAGCGCTAACCACTACACCACCGTGCCGCCCTTACCGCAATGTGTTTCCTCAAATTTGACGTTGAGTTTTTATAAGCTGAAACGTCCACTGGTTTGGGGAGACACATATGACACCGCATAACATTATTATTTTTTGTTGTTTGGAGAGTGAACATGGTTTGTATGTGTGGCCAGGGGTGTGCCTCTTCGGCTTGATGAGAAACGCGGGCCGCTGTCTCTGCCATTTTTCTTCTGCTTCCATGCTCTTTTCCACCTGGACTGGTCTTGCTGCGGGAATTTTGTGTGTGGGCGCGCACGGCGGCTTGGCTCTGTTTGATTGGCGAATCGGAGTCAAACCATAGCTCCTCCCACTATGACTCTGGCTGCTACATTTGGTCGGTGAGATGCTGTCATGTGGCAGAGCCTCTGCTGGAAGTCTCGACAAAACATAAACAAACAGGCCACGCATCGCACGGATAAATAAAAATAAAGTAGCGAGTAATGAGCAGAATATAGCCCAATGTAACGGAGTAAAAGTACCGCTTCTTCTTCACAAATATACTCAAGTAAAAGTAAAAAGTATGCTGCATTAAAACTACTCTTACAAGTACAATTCATCCAAAAAGTTACTCAAGTAAATGTAACGGAGTAAATGTAGCGCGTTACTACCCGCCTCTGACCATGGCTATCATATTTATGGACTGTGAGGAACTCTGGGAAGTGGAGTCTTGAGTATGAGCAGATGCAGATGTGAAACAATTCACATGGATAAGAGATGGGAGTGTCTTCATAATGTAGGCATAGTCATGACATCATTTGAACTTTAGTATAATGTAGGGCTTATTGTGTAAGGCTTGTGGCCACACAAGTTATGCTTGATCCTTAGTAGGATACATGCTTATAACATGTATGTAGGTTTTTTAAAAAAAGTCTTTTAAACATCATTTATATTTTTATTTCATTGTTCTGCGATTTATAGTTGAACTCAGCCATTACTTAGTTTTGTTTTGATATCAGCAGGATACAATAGAAAAGACTGCTTCCTGGGATATCTTTTACAGTTCCATGAGTTCTGAGAGCAGCCTGTTAATAAGTCCTGAAATACAAAGAGTTTGGTCTTTTTGTGGAACACTTGTTTAATATTTTTACTTATTAAATTAATAATTATTGATTAATTGAATCTCAGAAGGCGGCACGGTGGTGTAGTGGTTAGCGCTGTCGCCTCACAGCAAGAAGGTCCGGGTTCGAGCCCCGTGGCCGGCAAGGGCCTTTCTGTGTGGAGTTTGCATGTTCTCCCCGTGTCTGCGTGGGTTTCCTCTGGGTGCTCTGGTTTCCCCCACAGTCCAAAGATGTGCAGGTTAGGCTAACTGGTGACTCTAAATTGGCTGTAGGTGTGAATGTGAGTGTGAATGGTTGTCTGTGTCTATGTGTCAGCCCTGTGGTGACCTGGCGACTTGTCCAGGGTGTACCCCGCCTTTCGCCCATAGTCAGCTGGGATAGGCTCCAGCTTGCCTGCGACCCTGTAGAACAGGATAAAGCAGCTAGAGTTAATGAGATGAGAGATGAGATGAAGCTGAGAAGAGTATAACAGACTAATGAGATAAAATGATTGAGAAATTTGTTGATACACACTTCTAAATTGCTGGGAGAGGTCAAAGAATCAGAATTAAAATGTTGGGTTACTTTACAAACTTATTTATGATGGTAAATTAGAAAGCTCTGTGTTTTATTCCCTGCTCAGCTGTGTTCTGTTGAGGTGACATGTGAGTCAGGCAGCGTGATAGCGGCCACACTGGCCAACGGAGGAATTTGTCCCATCACAGGCGAGCAAGTACTGAGCTCTGAGGCTGTGAGGAACACACTCAGCCTCATGCACTCGTGCGGCATGTATGACTATTCTGGCCACTTTGCTTTTCATGTAAGTTGCTCCTGGATATTATGTATTTATTCTAATTTTATCTTTTTCATGTGATCATTTTATTTACTACAATTGATTGATTATGCAGTATGTTGGAAGAGTGTAAGCTGATAAGAGTATAAGGAAAAAAGCAGGCTAGGAATGCACTGAATAAGATATTGAGCATTTATTGGAAAGGAAAGGTGCCATATAAATAAAGCTTATGCTATTAGTACTTCATGCCTTATTGTTTAAAATTAAGATATTCTGTCTATAATGAATGAAAATATAAATTTGTTCTTTTGTGTGTCAGGTGGGACTGCCTGCTAAGTCAGGAGTGTCAGGAGCTGTGCTGTTAGTGGTGCCCAATGTGATGGGGGTCATGTGCTGGTCACCACCGTTGGACAGGCTGGGGAACAGTATAAGAGGCATCCGCTTCTGTGAGGTCAGCTTAAACTCCGATTTCTCCTAAATATAGACTGCAGTTCATTCTGAAGTAATTGTAACAATTCTCTATTTCCTCTGAATACTCCAAACTGCACAGTAAGAACTCTGATTCGTCCCCTCATTTGGACCAATTTTATAAAGCCAAATTCCCCCCCGAAATGATGCTCATGCACACAAGGACACTTGTTGCAATTTATTAAGGGACAAACAGACTAAGAAACAAAATTTTCTTGACGTTGCCACCAGTTTCTTTTAGGAGCTTCTGTTCACTTAGTCTACTTTTGTAAATTTGCAGAGGCAAACAAATATAAATGCTCTGGGTTTTTAATTTAGCAGAAAAAACACCCTTCAATTCCACATCACAGAGATTATTTACTTGTACCACAGCACAATTTTATTTATTTATTTATTTATTTATTTATTTTAACATTGTACAACCCCGATTCCAAAAAAGTTGGGACAAAGTACAAATTGTAAATAAAAACGGAATGCAATAATTTACAAATCTCAAAAACTGATATTGGATTCACAATAGAACATGGACAACATATGTCGAAAGTGAGACATTTTGAAATTTCATGCCAAATATTGGCTCATTTGAAATTTCATGACAGCAACACATCTCAAAAAAGTTGGGACGGGGCAAGAAGAGGCTGAAAAAGTTAAAGGTACAAAAAAGGAACAGCTGGAGGACCAAATTGCAACTCATTAGGTCAATTGGCAATAGGTCATTAACATGACTGGGTATAAAAAGAGCATCTTGGAGTGGCAGCAGCTCTCAGAAGTAAAGATGGGAAGAGGATCACCAATCCCCCTAATTCTGTGCCGACAAATAGTGGAGCAATATCAGAAAGGAGTTCAACAGTGTAAAATTGCAAAGAGTTTGAACATATCATCTACAGTGCATAATAGCATCAAAAGATTCAGAGAATCTGGAAGGATCTCTGTGCGTAAGAGTCAAGGCCGGAAAACCATACTGGGTGCCCGTGATCTTCAGGCCCTTAAACGGCACTGCATCACATACAGGCATGCTTCTGTATTGGAAATCACAAAATGGGCTCAGGAATATTTCCAGAGAACATTATTTGTGAACACAATTCACCGTGCCATCCGCCGTTGCC
The DNA here is from genome assembly GCF_027579695.1 of Neoarius graeffei. Taxonomy (NCBI): domain Eukaryota; kingdom Metazoa; phylum Chordata; class Actinopteri; order Siluriformes; family Ariidae; genus Neoarius; species Neoarius graeffei. The sequence goes on from NC_083594.1 coordinate 26,175,612, forward strand.
AGCTAAAACTCTATAGTTCAAAGAAGAAGTCATATCTAAACATGATCCAGAAGCGCACACGTCTTCTCTGGGCCAAGACTCATTTAAAATGGACTGTGGCAAAGTGGAAAACTGTTCTGTGGTCAGACAAATCAAAATTTGAAGTTCTTTATGGAAATCAGGGACGCCGTGTCATTCGGACTAAAGAGGAGAAGGACGACCCAAGTTGTTATCAGCGCTCAGTTCAGAAGCCTGCATCTCTGATGGTATGGGGTTGCATTAGTGCGTGTGGCATGGGCAGCTTACACATCTGGAAAGACACCATCAATGCTGAAAGGTATATCCAGGTTCTAGAGCAACATATGCTCCCATCCAGACGATGTCTCTTTCAGGGAAGACCTTGCATTTTCCAACATGACAATGCCAAACCACATACTGTATCAATTACAGCATCATGGCTGCGTAGAAGAAGGGTCCGGGTACTGAACTGGCCAGCCTGCAGTCCAGATCTTTCACCCATAGAAAACATTTGGCGCGTCATAAAACGGAAGATACGACGAAAAAGACCTAAGACAGTTGAACAACTAGAATCCTACATTAGACAAGAATGGGTTAACATTCCTATCCCTAAACTTGAGCAACTTGTCTCCTCAGTCCCCAGATGTTTACAGACTGTTGTAAAGAGAAAAGGGGATGTCTCACAGTGGTAAACATGGCCTTGTCCCAACTTTTTTGAGATGTGTTGTTGCCATGAAATTTAAAATCACCTAATTTTTCTCTTTAAATGATACATTTTCTCAGTTTAAACATTTGATATGTCATCTATGTTCTATTCTGAATAAAATATGGAATCTTGAAACTTCCACATCATTGCATTCCGTTTTTATTTACAGTTTGTACTTTGTCCCAACTTTTTTGGAATCGGGGTTGTAGTTAAAATTTAATATTACTAAATATACTGCCAGAAAAAAATATAAACACATGGAGTTTGTTCTCTACAGTTTAATCACTATTATTGACACACACACACACACACACACACACACACACACCTAACAAAATGCTACATAATAGTAATGAAATAAGGAAACCTAAAACTGATTGTTCTTACATCCTAATGGGACTCTAAATGCAAGCTTTATTAAAGGCAGGCACATGCGGAGGGTAAACCCATTAAATCTATAGATTAAAGATGCATATAGTGCTGGTATTAATTTTAAATAATAAATATGTGTTGGGGCGGCACGGTGGGCCTTAAGTTGAAGAATAAATAAATAAATAAATAGAAATACCAGACTAGTAGTAATGTTGGGGCGGCATGGTGGTGTAGTGGTTAGTGCTGTTGCCTCACAGCAAGAAGGTCTGGGTTCGAGCCCTGTGGCCGGCGAGGGCCTTTCTGTGTGGAGTTTGCATGTTCTCCCCCTGTCCGCGTGGGTTTCCTCCGGGTGCTCCGGTTTCCTCCACAGTCCAAAGACATGCAGGTTAGGTTAACTGGTGACTCTAAATTGGCTGTAGGTGTGAATGTGAGTGTGAATGGTTGTCTGTGTCTATGTGTCAGCCCTGTGATGACCTGGCGACTTGTCCAGGGTGTATCCCGCCTTTCACCCGTAGTCAGCTGGGATAGACTCCAGCTTGCCTGCGACCCTGTAGAACAGGATAAAGCAGCTAGAGATAATGAGATGAGATAAGAAATATGTGTTGCGCTACAACTGCCTGATTAAAGTGTGAGATTGTTGTTGTAATAAAATAGTCACTTCCAACATTTCTCAATTCACTAAACATTTTACAATAAACATTCTCTTTGTTAGGTTTTCAAATTTTATTTATTCATTCGTTCATGTTCTATGCTACTTCTCCATTGTGGATCGCAGGTGAGTTGGACCCAATCATCAGCTGACTTTGGGTGAGAAGCGGGGTACACCCTGAACAGGTCATCCATCTATCATGGGGATAACAGAGACAGGCTATGACAATTTAGAGTAGCCAGTTTACTGAATCTGCATGTCTTTGGACTGTGGGAGGAAACGCAGGCATGGAGAGAACATGCAAATGCCACACAGAAAGGCCAGCAGGTTTGAACCTAGAACCCGCTTGCTATGAGGTGACAGTGCTCTACTGTGCTGCCCTACAATGAGATCATTTATGTAAAAATACAAAAATATGGGGGTTTTGAAAACATTTGACTGTATGAATGGTTTTTCGCTTGAACTTGACCTATGCTTTATGCTGAATATTTTCTGCAGTGCAAAAATTGGCCAGGGGAAAAGTGTAGATTACTTGTTCCCTTCAAAAATGACATTTTCAGGACCCTTCAAAGTAAACACTTTTCATTACTTCAGTTTGTAACTACATCAGAGATGGTTGCCACTAGAAATGCGTGGTCCTCCTTTGAAGTTCCCGATGTAGGGTACATCCCTTCAGAATGGACTGCAGTGATAGATATATTTGTATCAATATGATCTTTATTCATTACACTGAATGTGTCTTAATGCATATGATCATTATCTGATATTTATATGTAGAAGTGAATCTGGAAATACAAACAATGTTTATTCAGTTGCTACTTGAGTCATTCACTAATGCTGACCTGGAGTTTTAAATGCACGTCATGAATCATTGAATGAATGATTGACCAAATCAGATTTTCTTTTAGTTGTTATACTATTTTGCACCTGAAAGTATGTTCATTTTTTAAAACTAAGGATCCAGGCATCATATGACATTAGATTTGATATACTGTGTAAATATTTTCTGCAATCAGGAACTGGTGTCCCTGTTCAACTTCCATAATTACGACAATCTGAGACACTTTGCGAAGAAACAGGATCCACGTCGACAGTCTGGTGATGAAAGGGTGAGACCAAATATTGAAAACCAATTTTCAATATTGTTTTGCAAAATCCTATCAGTGTAATTGAGATTTTTGTCCAGCAGATGGTGTTGTAACTCTGATATAAAGAATCAGGTCTTAATAATGTGTGATGTCTGATTAACACAGTCCATGTCTTTATATTCTACAGCAAGAATTTATCCATTAATTTTTAAACATTTAATATTTAATCTATATAAAATAAAGTATACAATATATTTTATTGACAGAACAGAGGACTCTGATAGCAAATGAGAGTGCACGTAAAGAATGGTGAGAATAGGGTAGCTGATAACATTGCTGCTTTTATCATTTTTATTTCTGTGATATACATGTATTATGAGTATTATTTCAGAAATTAGAATCAAGCAGAGACACCATAAGAGCATAAAAATCATTGAGTGGTTCAAAGGGTCTAGACCTAGATACAGACTGTAGAACATACATCTTAAGACTGTCATATTGGGTTGGGATCAGGGACTCGATGTAAGCTTGACTCAGAAGGCCCAGAGTTTTTCGCTTCATCCTTGGATCCAAGCACATAAGGTTTTGTGTCAGAAAAATTGCTTTGGGGTTATTTAGACCCCAACAGAACAGAAGGATTAACCTTTTCAGACCTGCTTTGAAATTGTACAACTTGCAGACAGACTATATTGTCATGACACCAAATAGATTAAGTTCCTCCTATCAGTCAGAAGATGCTCATTGACTGTGATGCCCAAACTAGAACTGATAAAATGCATATGGGTTTTTCACACTTCTGAATAGGATGTGATCCAGATTCAAATTGTCTCACTATATATCAGCTACAAAGATTTGATCTAAATTTAGCAGAAGTTTGGTAACAAATAAAAGGTTTTCTTTGAAAAATTGGGTCTTGCTAGTTAGTCCAACAGTTCTAGTTTTATAAGAAATGACTGCATTATTTTCCTTTAAAGACATGAGCGGCTGTGAGGCTCTAAAATATACATATATTAGCACTTGCTTATAACAGAATCTTAAAATATATATATATATATATATATATATATATATATATATATATATATATATATATATATATAATGTGTGCGTGTGTGTGTGATATTACATGGTGGCGTGAAGATATGAAGTTTATCTTCAAGTGGTGAATGTATATATTACAAGTGTGCAGTAAATGAGTGAAATATTTTTCAACACGGGAAGATAAACTTCAGATCTTTGCTCCACTATGTAATGTTCTTTATATTATATAGACACATCCACAAAAAAAAAATATGCAAGTTAATCAAAACATGTCTGTGAAGATTCTCAGTCATCCAGGTCATACTAACTGTGGGTGGTAAAAGAGAGCAACTAGACTTGCTTGAAGATTCTTGAAAATGTTTCACCTCTCATACGAAAGGCTTCTTCAGTTCTGTCTGACTAGTAGGGAGTATCAGGTATTTATCCTCTCATGGATGAACAGCTCATCTAAGGTGTCGTTGAGTCATCCTGTTGGTGTGGGTCACTGGGGACTGGATGTGAACGGCCTCAAGAGTCGTTAGGGTGATCAATGGATTGCCCGTTAAGGTGATCAATGGAATGCTGATTCTCTCTGTCCTCCTGTGAGTCACTGAAAACAGCTGGGTTTTGGTGTGCATTCAGTTGTCTGGGAAGTGTGCCAAAGACTGCATTGTATGTGGCTGATAAATGATGTCTAAGACCCCCACCTCTGTTCAGTGATGGCCGTTCCAGGTTGACAAAAATGGCTTCTTTAACTCCTCGCTCATACCAACGATCCTCTCTGGCTAAAATGCATACGTTGCAATCCTGAAATGAGTGTCCTTTGTTGTTAAGATGAAGGTAGACAGCAGAGTCCTGGCCTGAGGAACTGGCTCTCCTGTGTTGAGCCATACACCTGTGAAGTGGTTGTTTTGTTTCCCCAATATATGAGTCCGTGCATTCCTCACTGCACTGAATTGCATACACTACATTGTCCTGTTTGTGTCTGGCTATTCTGTCCTTAGGGTGGACCAGTTTCTGCTTCAGGGTGTTACTGGGTCTGAAATGTACTGGAATGTTGTGTTTGTAGAAGATCCTCCTGAGTTTCTCAGATAGATCAGAAATGTAGGGAATGACAATGTCCTTGTATTTGTTCCTGTTATCCTCCTTGTCCATTATGTTCCTTTTTCTGCTCTTGAAGAAAGACCAGTTGGGATACCCGCAGTTCTGAAGTGCTTTCTTGATGTGATTCTGCTCCTTTTCTTTTCCCTCTACTGTTGTAGGGATGTTCTGAGCCCTGTGTTGCAAGGTCCTAATGACCCCCAATTTGTGTTCCAGTGGGTGGTGAGAGTCAAAGAGTAGGTACTGGTCTGTGTGTGGGGGTTTCCGGTAGACCTCGATGCTAAGGCTTCTGTCTTGTCTAATGTGTACATCACAATCCAAGAAAGCTAGATTATTCCCACTGATGTCCTCCTGAGTGAAATTGATGTTGATATCCACTGCATTGATGTGCTTAGAGAAGGCTTCCACTTCATGGGTTTTGATTTTAACCCAGGTGTCATCCACATTATCTGAACCAGTGGCTGGGAGCAACTCCTGAAAAAGTGATCAAAGCTTTATGTTCCACTTCCTCCCTATAAAGATTGGCCACAATAGGGGACACCGGTGAGCCCATGGCGCATCCATACTTCTGTCTGTAGAAACTTTCATTAAACTGGAAATAAGTGGTAGTCAGGCAGAAGTCAAGCAGGGTGCAAATCTGGTCCGTGGTGAGGTTCGTTCTATCCAGTAAGGTGTTGTCTTGAAGGAGTCGTTTTCTAACAGATTTGACTGCTTCTGTGGTGGGAATGCAGGTGAAAAGAGAAGTGACATCGTAAGAAACCATGGTTTCATCCAAGTCTAGTTTGAGGTCTGCAACTTTTGGTAGCAAAATCTTGGGAGTTTTTGACGTGATGTAGCGTATTCCCAACAAGAGGAGCCAGGATGGTGGCTAGGTGTTTGGCAATGTTATAGGTGACAGAGTTTATACTGCTGATGATAGGTCTGAGTGGAGCTCCTTCCGATTCACAAGGGGCTCACCGGTGTCCCCTATTGTGGCCAATCTTTACATGGAGGAAGTGGAACATAAAGCTTTGACCACTTTTTCAGGAGTTGCTCCCAGCCACTGGTTCAGATATGTGGATGACACGGGTTAAAATCAAAACCCATGAAGTGGAAGCCTTCTCTAAGCACATCAATGCAGTGGATATCAACATCAATTTCACTCGGGAGGACGTCAGTGGGAATAATCTAGCTTTCTTGGATTGTGATGTACACATTAGACAAAACAGAAGCCTTAGCATCGAGGTCTACCGGAAACCCACACACACAGACCAGTACCTACTCTTTGACTCTCACCACCCACTGGAACACAAATTGGGGGTCATTAGGACCTTGCAACACAGGGCTCAGAACATCCCTACAACGGTAGAGGGAAAAGAAAAGGAGCAGAATCACATCAAGAAAGCACTTCAGAACTGCGGGTATCCCAACTGGTCTTTCTTCAAGAGCAGAAAAAGGAACATAACGGACAAGGAGGATAACAGGAACAAATGCAAGAACATTGTCATTCCCTACATTTCTGGTCTATCTGAGAAACTCAGGAGGATCTTCTACAAACACAACATTCCAGTACATTTCGGACCCAGTAACACCCTGAAGCAGAAACTGGTCCACCCTAACACAAGCCAGACACAAACAGGATAGCGTAGTGTATGCAATTCAGTGCAGTGAGGAATGCTCAGACACTTATACTGGGGAAACAAAACAACTGCTTCACAGGTGCATGGCTCAACACAGGAGAGCCAGTTCCTCAGGCCAGGACTCTGCTGTCTACCTTCATCTTAACAACAAAGGACACTCATTTCAGGATTGCAACATACGCATTTTAGCCAGAGAGGATCGCTGGTATGAGCGAGGAGTTAAAGAAGCCATTTTTGTCAACCTGGAACAGCCATCACTGAACAGAGGTGGGGGTCTAAGACATCATTTATCAGCCACCTACAATGCAGTCCTTGGCACACTTCCCAGACAACTGAATGCACACCAAAACCCAGCTGTTTTCAGTGACTCACAGGAGGACAGAGAGAATCAGCATTCCATTGATGACCTTAATGGGCAATCCATTGATCACCCTAAAGACTCTTGAGGCTGTTCACATCCAGCCCCCAGTGACCCACACCAACAGGATGACTCAATGACACCTTAGATGAGCTTTTCATCCATGAGAGGATAAATACCTGATACTCCCTACTAGTCAGACAGAACTGAAGAAGCCTTTCGTATGAGAGGTGAAACGTCTACAAGAATCTTCAAGCAAGTCCAATTGCTCTCTTTTACCACCCAAAGTTAATCAAAAGAATTTTAATTTTGAACTGGTTTGCCATTTTGACAATGCACATCAAATCAGCGGGAAAACACTGGGAGTGATGTCATCAGAGTGAAATATCGAGAAATATGTCACTCAGATCTGCAATGTATTTCATATGAAAAATATGAGTTTTTCAACATGAGAAGATAAGCTTCATATCTTCAAGCCAATGTGTAATTTTCTTCTTGCTATATAGACACATATACTGACAATATCGACTGCACATAGACATTGCAGCCATGCAAGAAACTCATCTCCCAGACAACAAATCTCTAAGGAAGAAAAACTATAATACTTTCTATTGGCAAGGAGAAAGTGCAGTGGCAACCAGGGAACATAGTGTTGGTTTTGCCATCAGGAACACCTTGCTACCCATGATTGAACCTCCAGTGGGTGGCACTGAGAGAATCCTCGCCCTGCTACATGAGGGTGCTGCTAACCTTGTTTGCATTTATTCACCAACACTAACTGCTGCTCCTGAAGTCAAAGATCAGTTTTACGAGCATATCGACAGCATTATCAATTGAATTTTAGCAACAGAGCATATCTTTCTTCTAGGCGACTTCAGTGCAAGGGTTGGTGCAGACCATGAATGCTGGCCAAATGTATTAGGTCACCAGGGCATAGAGAAAATGAATGAGAATGGTCAGAGGCTTCTGGAGCTATACTGCTGTCACAACCTATGTGTGACAAACACCCACTTCCAGAATAAGGCATGCCACAAAGCATCTTAGAGACATCCAAGGTCCAGCCATTGGCATCAGTTAGACTTGGTCATTACTAGATGTGAGTCACTAAACAATGTCTGCAACACCAGAGCTTACCACAGTGCTGATTGCGACCCTGATCACTCCCTGATTACCTCAAAGGTAAAGCTAAAACCAAAGAAACTCTACCATTCCAAGAAAAGATGCAAGCCAAGAACTAACATCAGCAAGACTGCTTATCCAGACAAAAACTTGGAGTTCATTGAACAACTTAAGGTGTCCTTGACCAGTAACAAACCTCCTGATGTGGAAGGTAGATGGAAGTCTCTTTGGAATACCATCTACACCATTGTAATCAAGACTTATAGCAAGAAGGAGTGCAAGAATGCTGACTGATTTGACGTGAACATTCCTGTGTTAGAACCAGTCATTGATGCTAAGCATAGTGAACTGATCAGCTACAAGTGTGATCCCAGTCAGCATAATCTTCAAGCACTGAGAGCTGCTTGCCGCAAGGCCCAGCAAACTGCACATCACTGTGCAAACACCTAGTGGCTCCAACTTGCAGATAACACAGGTGGTTTGCCGATGATGCCACCCTGATTTCCCACACTGAAGAGGGTCTCCAAGCCCTTATCAACCAGTTTGCCCATGCCTGCAAGTGTCTGAGTGTGCTTCAGACACTGGTAACATCAGGAGCATGTACGAGGGCATTAAGCAAGCAACTGCCAAAACAACAAAGAAGACTGCACCCCTAAAATCCAAGTCTGGGGAGGTGATTACTGACAGACATAAGCAAATGAGCCGATGGGTCAAGCACTACCTGGACTTCAACTTGAAAGAAAATTTTGTCTCCCAAGAAGCACTTGACAGCATTGTGAACCTTCCCATCCTAGAGGAATTGGACTCACAGCCCACTGTGGAAGAGCTCAGCGAAGCCTTATCCAGCAGAAAAGCACCAGGCGAGGATGGCATACTGCCAGAGATTATCAAATGTGGGAAGCCAACCCTACTAAAGCCACTACACAAGCTCTTGTGTCTCTGCTGGAGAGAAAATAGGGTACCTATTATATGTATATATACCTATTATATATATGTGAAATGCAAAAATAGTCACCTTGTACAAGAATAAGGGCGATCGCAGCAATTGCAACAACTACCAGGTATCTCCTTGCTGAGCATAGCTGGCAAAGTCTTTGCCCACATAGTCTTGATGCATCTCCAAGTTCTTGCTGAATGCATCTATCCAGAATTTCAGTGTGGATTTAGGGCTAATAGATCCACAGTTGATATGATTTTCTCTGTTCGTCAACTGCAGGAGAAGTGTCGTGAACAGCAGATGCCATTATACATTGCCTTCATAGACCTCACAAAAGCATTTGATCTTGTAAGCAGGAAAGGTCTGTTCCATCTGCTGAAGAAGATCAGCTGCCCTTCACAGCTGCTTAGCATCATCACCTCTTTTCACAAAGACATGCAGGATGTGGTCAGCTATGACAGGGAAGTCTCAGAGAGCCTTTTGCAATCCAGAGTGGTGTAAAACAAGGTTGTGTCCTTGCACCAACTCTGTTCAGTATCTTCTTCTCGCTGCTGCTTGACTTCTCATTCAGACACTCAACACAGGGTGTCCATCTACACACCAGAAGTGATGGTAGACTGTTCAGCCTGGCCAGACTGAGGGTCAAGACAAGGGTTCGTTCTGTACTCATCAGAGAGTTATTGTTTGCCGATGATGCCACCCTGATTTCCCACACTGAAGAGGGTCTCCAAGCCCTTATCAACCAGTTTGCCCATGCCTGCAAGGAGTTCGGGCTGACTATCAACATTAAGAAAACCAAAGTCATGGGACAGGATGTCCCTGCACTACCATCAATCAGAATTGACAATGAAACTCTTGATGTTACTGACCACTTCACTTATTTGGGCTCTACCATCACCAACAACTTGTCACTTGATAGAGAAATCGACATGCACATTGCAAAAGCAGCAGGTGTGTTGGCCAAACTAAGCAAGAGAGTGTGGGACAACGTGTGACTTGCCATGAGGCTTCAGGCATGTCTCTGTCTGAGAGGGAGCAGCCCCTCCCTCGTGTGTGTGTGTGAGAGTGTGAGCAGCCCCTCCCCCACCCGCGCCCTGAGAGCAGAGACACAGAGTGTCACACAGAAAGTGCAGTTTTTCCTCAGAGTGCTCCCTCCAAACAACGGGGATTTACATGAAAACGGAAGGAGATATTCACAAAATCCTTTCATATTGAGTGCCACAAGGCTCTCCTGAACACATTGATGTATTTTTTTGTCTGTAGTATAAAAAATGAGGACACTAGAGCGAGTTAAAATGAGTGACTTTTCTGATTTTGCAGTACAAGCGCTGCCACATTTATAATGGGAGTCTATGGGGCAGCGCGCTTGTCCTCTCCTTACTTTCAGGCTTCTAATTCAAAAACTGTAAATCCTATCATTTAGGTAGACACATTGTGTGAATCAGGACAAGTGTGACTACTACTTTTGAGAAAATTATGTGTGTAGAGTGAAAATTGTGGCTGAAAACACAGTTTAAATGAGAAAGTTTGAGCTTTTTTTTCAGGCTGCCTACACTCTAAATTCCTGAGCCCCACTGGTGTGTAACGCAATAGACACCCATTATAAAGTCTGAATTTCTCCAGATTTGCTCATGGTGTTTGAGCTGGGACTGAGCCAAAAGTGTGGACCCTAGCAAAAAAGTTGAATGGCAGACTCGATTTTGTGAAATGACTGTTAAATACGTTACTCAATGTCCTGGATGTAGTTCATATGAAGAATACGAATGGTGTATTTCCCAGTAAAATATTTGTGTCTCTAAAATATATAATGGACATTTAAATATAACATCATATCTGTGCAACATGACACTTCCATCTACAACATCTTGTTTTTACTGTCTATGGTAAAGTGCATGATATTTAGTCTCGCGAAGTCTGACAAAAGTCTAACTTCTTTTATTTACAGCTAGAATATATTATTTTACACAAGAATTTCATTACATTTCTTGAAATTCTCTTTTCAGCCCAATAACAGTGAATAAATCAAATGCTCTGACAATAAAAATAAAAACAAAATCTGTCACTGTTGGCAGTTGCAGGGCTGTAAAAAGCCTTTATTCAGTCCAAATGAAATGATTGGATAGACTACCTGCCTGCCCACCTACCAACCTGCGTACCTGTGTGTGATCCACCAGTGCACTTATTGCATGCTATAGATAGTTTTCACTGACGTCACGGCATTCCGGGGAACGCCCCCCCAGCTGCCATCTTGGGGGGCAAACAAAACGGACCATCGCCACTACCGGCTACATTATCTCGGCCGAATTTATGAAGTTATATAGACAGTTTTCTAAAATAAAGATCATTGTCGGCAAAATCAAGCAAATAGAAGTATATAGATACATTAGACGACATCTCATGACAACGGTATGCAGCCAAACTGGCCTTGATTGGGGGAATTGACCCCTACGTGTTAGGACTGGGACTGTTTTGGCCTCTAGAGGCCGCTGTTATGTTTATCTTGTCATGTTTGTTTTGGCCTCTAGAGGCCGCCACTGTGTTTTGTGTTTGTCTTGATTGTCTGTTTCCTGCCCCGCCCTGTTCCTTAATTGTTTTGTGTATAAATACCCCTCTGTTTGTTCCCTTGTCACGGAGTCTTTATGCTATGCTGTCTTGTGCTAGTTTCCTCTGTCTCACGTATCTTGCCTGTGTCCTTGTGTTTTTGATATTTTTTGCTTTCTTTGGACTTTGTACCTTTTTGATCTTCTGAGCTTTTGGATTTTCTTTTTGTTTTTTCCATTGGATTGTATATAGTATAAATAAACTGTTTTTTGATACTCTACTTTTGCCTCACGCCTCTGCACTTGAGTCATCCCCCTGGTGGCCTAGTGGGGGTTTGCTAGATTATCACACCAGCGACCCAGGTTCAAATCCCAGCAAAACCCTAACAGAAAGACTCCGTCATGACCGACTCAGCAGAGGTGTCAACGGTCTACCCGGCTAACCTTCAGGGAATTATGGCTTCTTTAACACATTTCGGAGCTACCATGGACACTCATGGACGAACACTTACGAGCCAACATGAGGCCCTTGCTCGCCACAAGGTACTGCTTCAGCAAATTGGGAAAACCCTGGCACAGTTGACTCCTCTGCCCACATCTCCTGATCCGGCTCCTGCTCCACCATCTGCACCCGCTCCAGTGCCTCCCGCCACGCTGTCTCCTTCACCTCGCGAACCCAGCCTTCCTGCACCACAGAGGTATGACGGCAAGCATGGTGAGTGCCGGGAGTTCCTTACCCAGTGCCAACTCGCCTTTGAGCTTCAGCCTACCACCTACACTACGGATTGCCGCAAGATTGCCTTTGTGATAACCTTGTTAGCTGGTAAGGCACGAGCTTGGGCAACGGCCATTTGGCAGAGACAGGGACCCGAGTGCTCTGATTTCAAGTTGTTTATGGAGGAGATGCTTTGTGTCTTCAATCAGGCAGACACCAGTAAAGATGCAGCCAGGAAGCTCATGTCCATCCAGCAAGAAGGAAGCGTCGCGGACTACGCCATTGCGTTCCGGACGCTCGCAGCTGTCAGCGGATGGAACGAAGCAGCCCTGGTTTCAGCCTTTCACCATGGTTTGTCTGACCCTATCAAAGATGGCCTGGCCTCTATCGGATGTCCAAGTGGCCTCGAAATTCTGATCTCACATTCTACTCATCTTGACAACAGGATTAGAGAGCGCCGCCGAGTCCTGAGCTTCCCCGGCCTCACTACCTCAACCTGGAGCCCATCAACCTCCTCCAGTGACTGTCCAGAGCCCATGCAAGTTGGCCGTACTCGTCTCTCCGCAGCTGAGAGGGAGCGCAGAAGGAGGGACAAGTGCTGCATCTACTGTGGCAAGCCTGGCCATTTCCAAGCATCATGTCCTGAGCTCTTGGGAAAAGGACCGCCCCGTCCAGCCGAGGGAGGGTTGTGACAGGGCCTACCCTCTCTCCTGAACTCCCTGGCCAAGGAGTCTACATCCCGGTCTCCATCTCCTGGGGTGAGTCTGTCCACTCTTGTCAGGCCTTGTTAGACTCCGGGGCGGCTGGAAACTTTATGGATGTTCACTTCGCCCAAAGTATCAATGTCCCTACTGCACCTCTTGAAGTCCCACTGTCTGTGTCTGCCCTGGATGGCCAAGCCTTAGGTGACGGAAGAGTCACCCAAGTAACTTCTCCAGTCTTCCTCCAGTCTCAAGGTCACAAGGAAGAAATATCCCTGCACCTGATTCCTTCACCTGAGTTCCCAGTGATTCTAGGCCTTCCTTGGCTTACCCGCCACAACCCTCGCATAGACTAGGTAACAAGCCAGGTTGTGGAATGGGGCCCTGCGTGCCATGCCTCTTGTCTGCTCTCCAGCTCTCCTGTGTCTCCTGCCAAGCCTCCTGATCTCACCGAGTTATCTCAAGTTCCCACAGAGTACTGGGATCTCAAGGAAGTTTTCAGCAAGAGCAGGGCCGCCGTTCTTCCTCCGCACCGTGCCTACGACTGTGCCATCGACTTGCTCCCTGGGACTACCCCTCCTCGTGGCAGACTGTTTTCCCTCTCTCAGCCAGAATGCAAGGCCATGGAGGAGTACATCAAGGATGCCTTGGCTTCTGGGTTCATTCGACCATCCACCTCACCCACTGGTGCCGGCTTCTTCTTTGTCGGCAAGAAGGATGGGGGGCTCCGACCGTGTATTGATTACAGGGGTCTGAACAAGATCACTGTACGCAACCACTATCCCCTTCTGCTGATGTCCACAGCGTTCGATCTGCTCCAAGGTGCCACTGTCTTCACCAAACTGGACTTACGGAACGCATACCACCTCATCCGTATCCGACAGGGAGACGAGTGGAAGACTGCCTTTAACACCCCGTCTGGGCACTACGAGTACCAGGTGATGCCCTTCGGACTCACCAACGCACCAGCTGTTTTTCAGGCCCTAATCAACGACGTCTTGAGGGACATGATTACCCAGTACGTTTTTGTCTACCTCGACGACATCCTAATCTTTTCCAAGACCATACAGGAGCACCACCACCATGTCCGCCAGGTTCTCCAGAGGCTGCTACAGAACAATCTGTTCGCTAAGGCCCAGAAATGCGAATTTCATGTTCCCGAGGTCTCCTTTCTGGGTTTTATTGTACGGACGGGCCAACTCCAGATGGATCCAGCCAAGACCCTGGCCGTCCGGGACTGGCCCACCCCCAAGTCCGTCAAAGAGGTTCAGCAGTTCTTAGGATTTGCTAACTTCTACCGCAAGTTTATCAGGAACTTCAGTTCTGTAGCAGCGCCCATATCGGACCTCACCAAAGGGACAGGTGGATCGTATGTCTGGTCTCCTCAGGCAGAAAAGGCGTTCAAAGACCTCAAGCACCGCTTCTGCACGGCACCCATTCTGGTCCTCCCGGACCCTTCGCAACCCTTCATCGTCGAGGTGGACACCTCGGACAGCGGCATCGGCGCGGTCCTCTCTCAACACTCGGAAGGAAGGTTTGCACCCCTGCGTATACTTCTCCCACTGCCTGAGTTCTCCGGAGTCCCGGTATGACGTGGGGGATCGAGAACTGTTAGCAGTTAAACTGGCCCTTGAGGAGTGGAGGCACTGGCTGGAGGGAGCGCAACATCCATTTTTGGTCTGGACGGACCACAAGAACCTGGAGTACCTCCAGCAAGCAAAGAGACTCAATCCACGACAGGCTAGGTGGGCCTTGTTTTTCAGTCAGTTCGACTTTACCCTATCATACCGCCCCGGCTCCAAAAACACCAAACCTGACGCGCTGTCCAGGCTGTTCGCTCCTACCAACAGGGAGAGTGAAGTTGGGCCTATTATCCCTGTGTCCCGGATTGTGGCCCCTGTCCGCTAGGGTATTGAGGAGACCATCTGACGAGCCCAACGCCAGGACCCCTGTCCTGGGATGGGGCCACCGGGCCTCTTGTACGTCCCACATCAAGCCCGGGCCAAGGTTCTCCAATGGGGTCACTCATCCCCTCTCACCGCCCACCCGGGAGCTCAAAGGACCCTGGACTTCCTGAGAAGATGCTTCTGGTGGCCAAGCATGGAGAAGGAAGTGAGGTCATTCGTCCTTTCCTGCGAGGTGTGCACCAGAAGCAAGAACCCACGACAGCATCCCCAGGGCCTCCTGCATCCTCTGACCATTCCCCAGCGTCCCTGGTCCCACGTGGCAGTCGACTTCATCACGGGTCTCCCGGAGTCACAAGGTAACACTGTCATTTTGGTCATAGTGGACAGATTCTCCAAGGCCTGCCGCTTTATACCACTGTGCAAGCTCCCTTCTGCCCTTGAAACTGCTAAACTAATGTTTAATCATGTCTTCCGAGTCTTTGGTCTCCCTCAGGATATCATCTCAGACCGGGGGCCCCAGTTCTCCTCCCAAGTGTGGCACGGGTTTTGCAAGCTCATCAGAGCCACTGCCAGCCTCTCCTCTGGGTTCCACCCACAGTCCAATGGCCAGACGGAGAGGCTCAACCAGGACCTGGAAACCACCCTGCGAGGCCTGGCTATGGATAACCCGACTTCGTGGAGCACCTGGCTGCCATGGGCAGAGTACGCCCACAACACCCTGCAGTCATCGGCTACCAAGCTGTCACCTGAACCTGCCTGATCCATCCTGGTGCCCTGTGTCTGGATGGAGTCTCATCGCATCGCTCCTGTGGAGGACGGCCCCGTGTGGACAGTTGAAAGTCACACCTGGAGGACGCTCTGGACACTTACAGTAATGCTTTTATGGCTGAGGACTGCAGTTGTCATGAACAGTTTTGCACTCAAGTTTCCATCAATGAAGAATTATAACATCAATGAAACTGACTTCATGTTAAAACTGTTAATGTTATAGTCATGTTGTCTGTTGTTGCCCAAATGAGGATGGGTTCCCCTTTGAGTCTGGTTCCTCCCGAGGTTTCTTCCTCATGTCATCTGAGGGAGTTTTTCCTTGCCACCATCACCACAGGTTTGCTCATTGGGGATAGATTAGGGATAAAATTATCTCATATTTTAAGTCATTCAAATTCTGTAAAGCTGCTTTGCGACAATGTTTATTGTTAAAAGTGCTATACAAATAAACTTGACTTGACTCTTGTGAACTCATCCTCCAGCAGTAATCAGGCAGTGTGCGTTCATGTGATTTGGAGGAGTGGCTTTGGAGAGAGGGCTAAAGGGAGGGAGCTGGATCTTTCAGTTGGATATTCTTAAAATCAAGTGTGTTTTTCCTGGTTTCTCCAGAGTGACCTACCCTAGCTTTTATATAACAGTTCAGACCTATACAATATGATCATATGATGATGATCATCATCATCAATATGATCATCATCTTCAAGTCTTTGTGATTTCAGGTGGAACAATTCCCATACCTAAAGTTTCTTTCTGCATTTCAGTCAAAACCACATGCTTTTAATGTCTCTTTTTAGTTGTATTTTCCATTTGCTGGACATAAACAACACTGCATTAAATGTAGTTGAATTATTTTGTAATCTTCATACAAACATTAAGGATATTTTATTTGTAAAAATCTATTTGCTTCTACTGATGATACACAGAAACATTCACCCATTATAAATAAATTTTTTCAAAAAATAATCAACTTTGATATTCTCATCTCTGTGTTTAATCGACCGTCTTTAGAACAAGTCTGTGGTGAACCTGATGTTTGCAGCTCATAGTGGAGATGTTTCAGCCCTCAGGAGGTAATTTGCTGCTTATTTAATTGAATAGTATTGGATTCCTTGTAACTCTTTCATGTTTTTGCATTTAAAAAAAACTCTCTTCTTTTAGGTTTGCATTGTCTTCTATGGATTTGAACCAGACGGACTATGACCGTCGTACAGCGCTTCACATTGCTGCTGCAGAAGGTATGTTAGTAATTAATAACTGTTGAATATGTTTGCATTTCTATATATGTTGCAAATAGTAATGACAATGAATGCCACTATTCTGTTAAATAAATAAATTTTGCATACACACACACACACACACACACACACACCTACCGGTACGGTCAATTTAGAGCCACTAATTAGCCTAACATGTATGTCTTTGGACTGTGGGAGAAACCAGAGCACCCGGAGGAAACCCACGCAGACACGGGGAGAACATGCAAACTCCACACAGAAAGGCCCCCGTCAGCCACAGGGCTTGAACCCAGAACCTTCTTGCTGTGAGGCAACAGTTCTATATATAGGCAGCATGGTGGTGTAGTGGTTAGCAAGATGGTTCTGGGTTCAAGCCCAGTGGCTGACGGGGGCCTTTCTGTGTGGAGTTTGCATGTTCTCCCTGTGTCTGCGGGGGTTTCCTCTGGGTGCTCCGGTTTCCCCCACAGTCCAAAGACATGCAGGTTAGGCTAGTTGGTGGCTTTAAATTGACCGTAGGTGTGAGTGTGAATGGTTGGTTGTCTCTATGCGACCCTGCACAGGGTAAGCGGCTACAGATAATGTATATACTGTGTGTATATATATAATTTATTTGTTTTTTGTTTTGTTTCAGGTCATGTGGAGGTTGTGCAGTTTTTAACACTTACATGTAAAGTGAACCCCTTTGTGAAGGACAGGTCAGAGGGTTTACAAAAAAAACCCCTATCAAATCCTCATCCTTTATTCATTTTTATGGTGTATGTCCATTTGCAAATTAACTGTACCACATTCAAGTCATATCAATAGAGAGGTCTGTACAATGAATGTGGTGCAGCAAAATATGTTTGGTCTTGTGGTGGTCATTTAGTTCAGCAGAACTTAACTTTATGCAAATTGGTTTGTTCACTGCACTGCATGGGTTTAAGCTGTAACTCTCATAGTGCACTATATGTTTACCTAACTGAATGTAATTTAAGATTTAGCTACAGCTAAAATGTAAGGACTGTTACATATCCCTGTTACCTGTGGATCATCATCATCATCATCATCTAATAATTGTGTTTTGGTGTCCAGGTGGGGAAACATTCCTCTGGATGATGCACTGCAGTCCAGTCATGACAGCATCGTGAAGATTCTGCAGGAGTATCAGAAGGCCTGGGGGGTTGGGGCAGAAAGAGACAGCCAAAAACATGGCTCTGCTGCATGGCAGTGAATGTGTTCATCCAGCCAGAGCAGACCTGCTTGATCCATCCTGGTGCCCTGTGTCTGGTCGGAGTTTTATCGCCCCACTCCTGTGAAGGACGGCCCCATGAGGACAGTTGAGGGTTAAAACTGTTAATATTATAGTCAGGCTGTCTGTTGTTGCCCAAATGAGGATGGGTTCCCTTTTGAGTCTGCTTCCTCTCGAGGTTTCTTCCTCATGTCGTCTGAGGGAGTTTTTCCTTGCCACCGTCGCCACAGGCTTGCTCATTGGGGATAGATTAGGGATAAAATTAGCTCATGTTTTAAGTCGCTCAAATTCTGTAAAGCTGCTTTGCGACAATGTTTATTGTTAAAAGCGCTGTACAAATAAACTTGATTTGATTTGAATGTGTGCTTTGGAGTCTGGTGTTAAAAACTGTCACTGTAATTTATGTATGAGACATTTAACATTTAAATGTAAAGACATTTGTCTCACATAGGAGATTAAGAAAGGGAACAGATCTCTACACTGTAAACCCGAATAAGTTGAGTTTACTTAAAAAAATTGAGGAAAGTGGTTGCCTTAAAAAAAATAAGTAATTATTAATGATTGAATTGAGTACCTTAAACTTACCAGAAGATTGTAAGTTTAAGGTACTCAATTCAATCATTAATAATTACTTATTTTTTTTAAGGCAACCACTTTCCTCAATTTTTTTAAGTAAACTCAACTTATTCGGATTTACAGTGTAACTTGCTCTTGCATTTTATTGATGCCATTGTACTGAAGACAGTGTGTGTTTAATCCTGCTGCTTTGATCTATGGTGAAAGATTGAGTGAAAACTCCAATTAGTTGTAAACAGCATGTATGCAGACAAACCTCTGACCCAGACACATACTGGATCTAGGGCTGTGACAAAACATTAGTATACTGCTATAAAGAAAGTGGTGCATGTCACATTAAATATCATATATATTTTAAAGAATAAACATCCATCCATCCATTATCTGTAGCCACTTATCCTGCACAGAGTCGCAGGCAAGCTGGAGCCTGTCCCAGCTGAGTTGCCAGGTCAAGAATAAACATACCAGCTGCAATTAAGAAAATATTTTACTCATACTGTAAATCTTGGTTGGATAAAAGGATATACTCATTATAATAATCAAGTGTATGTCCTGAGGATTTTTTTTCCTGTGTAGACTGAAGCTTAAATATACAACAAAGGCTCTTTGTAGATATTCCCACAAACAGAGCATCGCCATGAAATCACATCAGCAGAGTCCGATTTTCTTCCCAGTTAGCCTTAAAGGTCATAGGCAAGGGTTGGAGGTGGAACGTGGAATATCAACTTTATTTTCTAGAAGAACGCCCCAAAAAGTGAATTCAATCTTCCTGGTGTCTAATTTGCACCCTAAAATTTAATAAAACGGTTAAAATATACTGGTTTGTGCAAGTTCCGAAGGTTTGTTTACATCTCACTTATGCGCAGTGTTGGGGAGTAACGAATTACATGTAACGACGTTACGTAATTTAATTACAAAAAAAGTGTAACTGTAATTCGTTACAGTTACAACAGGAAAATATGTAATTCAGTTACAGTTACTTATGGAAATACTGAGAATTACAATTTTAGTTACATTTGAAAAACAAAAACCTTTGCGACATGAGCAAGGATATTTTTATTGCTTTGCGCATAATTTTGCCGTTTCCCGCCACGGCTCCTTGTCTGTCCTGGGTTTTCCTATCATGTTTGCCAGCAGCAGCGCCACTCTGTTTCTGTGCTTGAGCACTCGAGCAGCAAGAAGCACGCGGTTCGGTTCAGTTCAGCTCAAGCAGCAGTCATGTCAGACGCCTTCAAGCATTGGAAATTTAAGAAGCATTTCATCTACATCACTGAAAATGGCTAAAATTTAACTGTCCAATGCAAGCAGTGTTTGCCGGCCATCAAGAAGTTGTCCACGTCGAAGCAGTCTATGTCAAACCTAAGGAAACATTTAGAGGTAAGTGCAACTCACTGGTTTATTTCCGATCAGAAGGCATTCATTTTGAGGTTGTAAGCACATTAACAGCAAGGTAGGCTATGCTGACGAAATATGTTGAACTACCAGCTCTAGAACAACTGACACCCACCTACATACCATCGTTGTTATTAATCCCAGTGGGCAACATAATATAATGATGTACGATTGATTCAATGTCATATATCACAACAACGGTTAAGCACACATGTCGTTTCCCTAGTTAGCTACGTGCTAGGCTACTACCATTCACTTGAATGTGTTTATTGTTTATTGTATTTTTTTGTAATCAACATTCCATTGACTCTTAAATGTTCAATGACTGACTACCCATCGTCAGTCTTAATTCTTGATGGACTGTATTGTGCCATGTTTCATTTTACAAGCAAAGAGAAAAACAAGAAAAATAAAATGTGATGTAAAAGTCTCACTTTGGTTATTTATTACTAGATTAAAGTAGAACACTTCATTGTCATTGCACATGTATGAAGTAATGAAATGCAGTTTGGCATCTAATCAAGTGCAACACGTGCAGACTGCACATAATGCAGTATTTAGAGACAAAATGCCGTTATTTACAGCTAGTGTAAGTAAAGATGGTTATATGTGCAGAGCATGTATGTGCAGAGTATGTACAATGTAGTTATGGCAGTACAATGCACAGGGCAATGAAAAATAGCATGGTATAAATAAATGTGATGAATACAGATGGAATCATTATACAGGTAATCCTATACCACTGTAGATAGGGCTATACAGATGTGAATTGAAGAGGAACACTATATGGATGGTAAGGTGTGGATAGAGGGGAACGAAAGACTGGTCTTTGGGAAGAGTTCAATAAGGTGACTGCTGTGGGAAAGAAGTGGTTTCTGAACCTGCTTGTGTAGTCTGCAAACTGTGAAAACGGTAGAGCCTAGGGGAGGAACAGAAGAGTATGGCCCCTATGACAGGAGTCTGAGAATCACATGCACGGTGCAAGCATCTCTTATGGACCTCCTGTGATTGCTTGTCAGCAATTCCCTCTCAGCTTAGTACTGCTTTAAGGTTCACACTGTCGGTTTTCAAAAATTAAATGGTGAACATGGGTCAATATTCATTAAAACCTTAAAGTAATTAAAAAGTAATCCAAAAGTAACTAGTTACATTACTTTTTAAAAGTAATTGAAAAAGTTACACTACAATTACATTTTAAACAAGGTAACTTGTAACTGTAACGAATTACATTTTTAAAGTAACTTACCCAACACTGCTTATGCGCACTTTTACCGCCGGGGACAGTCGCCGTGCTGTCATTCAAGGCAAACAGACTGGGAGCAGTTCTGTGTTTACTTGCGAACTGAGCACGTGTACGGACTTTGGTCATGAGAGGTTGTGTAAAATGTCTGAAAGCGATAGCGATTTTGCAGTAGGAAGTCTCCAAATTGAATATTGAGATGTGAAACCATACAGGTATAAACCTATGGCTGTTGGGAAGTAATCAGTGAATGTGGCTCACTGGCTTGACCGTGTGGCCTCGGAATCAGACAGCGACTCGGCCAACTCTGATCATGGTGACCCCGGACCTCAACAAGACTCAAGCCCAAACGATTTATCCTGGTAGTTATGATAAATTCTTACTTTCTTCGTAATACTAAATAAGAGCCCTTTTGAAGAATAATTAAACCACACAGGCACACACATAATCCCTATAATACAACCACGATTCCAAAAAAGTTGGGACAAAGTACAAATTGTAAATAAAAATGGAATGCAATGATGTGGAAGTTTCAAAATTCCATATTTTATTCAGAATAGAGCATAGATGACATATCAAATGTTTAAACTGAGAAAATGTATCATTTAAAGAGAAAAATTAGGTGATTTTAAATTTCATGACAACAACACATCTCAAAAAAGTTGGGACAAGGCCATGTTTACCACTGTGAGACATCCCCTTTTCTCTTTACAACAGTCTGTAAACGTCTGGGGACTGAGGAGACAAGTTGCTTGAGTTTAGGGATAGGAATGTTAACCCATTCTTGTCTAATGTAGGATTCTAGTTGCTCAACTGTCTTAGGTCTTTTCTGTCATATCTTCCGTTTTATGATGCGCCAAATGTTTTCTATGGGTGAAAGATCTGGACTGCAGGCTGGCCAGTTCAGTACCCGGACCCTTCTTCTACACAGCCATGATGCTGTAATTGATGCAGTATGTGGTTTGGCATGGTCATGTTGGAAAATGCAAGGTCTTCCCTGAAAGAGACATCGTCTGGATGGGAGCATATGTTGCTCTAGAACCTGGATATACCTTTCAGCATTGATGGTGTCTTTCCTGATATGTAAGCTGCCCATGCCACACGCACTAATGCAACCCCATACCATCAGAGATGCAGGCTTCTGAACTGAGCGCTGATAACAACTTGGGTCATCCTTCTCCTCTTTAGTCCCAGTGACACGGCGTCCCTGATTTCCATAAAGAACTTCAAATTTTGATTCGTCTGACCACAGAACAGTTTTCCACTTTGCCACAGTCCATTTTAAATGAGCCTTGGCCCAGAGAAGACATCTGCACTTCTGGATCATGTTTAGATACAGCTTCTTCTTTGAACTATAGAGATTTAGCTGGCAATGGCGGATGGCACGGTGAATTGTGTTCACAGATAATGTTCTCTGGAAATATTCCTGAGCCCATTTTGTGATTTCCAATACAGAAGCCTACCTGTATGTGATGCAGTGCCATCTAAGGGCCCGAAGATCACGGGCACCCAGTATGGTTTTCCCGCCTTGACCCTTATGCACAGAGATTCTTCCAGATTCTCTGAATCTTTTGATGATATTATGCACTGTAGATGACGATATGTTCAAACTCTTTGCAATTTTACACTGTCAAACTCCTTTCTGATATTGCTCCACTATTTGTCGGCGCAGAATTAGGGGGATTGGTGATCCTCTTCCCATCTTTACTTCTGAGAGCCGCTGCCACACCAAGATGCTCTTTTTATACCCAGTCATGTTAATGACCTATTGCCAATTGACCTAATGAGTTGCAATTTGGTCCTCCAGCTGTTCCTTTTTTGTACCTTTAACTTTTCCAGCCTCTTATTGCCCCTGTCCCAACTTTTTTGAGATGTGTTGCTGTCATGAAATTTCAAATGAGCCAATATTTGGCATGAAATTTCAAAATGTCTCACTTTCGACATTTGATATGTTGTGTATGTTCTATTGTGAATACAATATCAGTTTTTGATATTTGTAAATTATTGCATTCTGTTTTTATTTACAATTTGTACTTTGTCCCAACTTTTTTGGAATCGGGGTTGTATAACGTGGATTTGTTTATATTGCCAATATAATATATTGCTAAGAGTAATACAAGCATTATACTATTTATATCCTACTCTAAGTGAGGAAATATCCCTTTTGTCTCATTTCCACAATGATTGTACAGGATCCCTTAGGATTCTTGACTTGTCAATTGCAAGCAAAGGTAAAAATGTTTACCTCCAATCTTCTCCTTTTTTGCTTGAGCGTTGCTGGTCTGTTTCTTCTTTGACTGCTTGATTTTGTGTTCGAATTTTGTCGGAACAAAGTCAGGTTTGAGCCTTCTCTGTCCGACACTGACACCTAAACTCTCCAACAGATGGGGATACTTCAAAAAGTGATCGGAGCACAGAGTGGCGTATTTACCCGGCTGCCAACCCTCTCGCTTCATGCACACAATCCACTCTCTCCACCTCTTCTCCTCTCTCAGAAAAAGGTAAAAACTTCTTCTTGAACTGGTCTTGTTGTTACAGTTCACTGCACAACAATAAGGCATGTTTTTTCTTTGGAAATGTCATGCTCCGCCCCGGACATCCACTCCAGAGATTTTATTATCTCCCAGTTCAGCGCTAATCTGGATCTGGGACAGGACTTCCATCTGGCCTGTATTCACTTCCTGGTTTTCTATGCTGTGTATTTAAACGCCGTTCTCAGAAGGGGACTTTGCCAGAACGTCTCGTTAGTTTTTCATGTTGTCTCTGCACCCTTATTGCTTCTTGGATTTTTGCTATCTGTTTTACCTGTTCATTGCCACAGTTTTTTGCACTCATGTCTTGTCTTTTTTTTTTCATGTTTTTTTGTGCTATGTTTTTGTGCTATGTTTTTGTCAGGACTATTTTTCATGTTTTTTCACGCTAGCATTTTTGTCCTTGCCTGCCTTGTTTTTTGTCTGGATTATTTTGCTATTTTTGTTCATTTACTCTTTGACTTCAATTAAATAATTTTTTTATTTATTGGATTTTCTGGTCTGTGTTCTGCTTTTGGATCCAAACTCGCCACATCTCGCCACCCATAACAGGAAATTCTCGAAAGCACGTCTGCACTCAAGCTGAATGGCAATGCAAATAAATGGAAGTGGACTCAACTCAAACGATTTGTTTGCCATGAATGACATCACGCGCCGAGTGGTCACGAAAATCGAAGAGCAGAAATTCGCCGCGATCCGCACTAACTTATTCTAATTTATTTTAATTATTACTTATTAACAATACTTCTTTGGACCAGTAGAAAATTACAGAGGGTTTTTTTAACATATAAAGTTTCAAATGTACATAAATTGAAAACCTTTGCCTCGGCCCTTTAATCAGTATCTTGAAAGCAAATATGTTTTGGTGTCAGATAAAATGGCTGTGAATGCTGCATTCTTTATTGCACTACAGATGGCTGGAACATGTTTATTCACAGTGTCACTCAGTGTCCGAGTGTATGCTGTTATACTATATTAGAATTAGCTTCTTCATACTTTTATTAAGAATAAATTAATAGGAAATTATTAGTTTACAATGTTAGTAAAATTACTCTTGTATGACATTAAATGTGCTGACTGCAAAGTCATCTGAAATTTTCAAATTTTTTTTTTTATTGTGCATGGCATTTTCCTATGTCTTACAAGAACAATATCATGCAGATGAGATGTAATCATTTTGATGTGCTGAGGGTCACTTTTCTCAGTTTTGGGACAGAATATCCTACCTCTTGAGGTAAACAGTATGGTCCTACAGAAACAGCTGAATGCGAGGAGCTTTAACTAATTAGTATAACTATGGAACTGCGTCACACCAAGATGGCGACGCATGGATAAAATCGTGACTCTATAATCGACCTCGGAGAGTTTTGAATGTAATATGTAATTTGTGGTTGACATTCATGAATAGATCTGTGAAATAAAAGATGAATATATATATATTATATATTCTCAGTTACTGCTTTTGTGTTATTTCTTTCTCTGTAAGATCAAAACATTTAGGTGTATAACTCCATACTCGCTATCGTGGAGTCAAGCCCATGCATTCTAAGGCTAAGATAGCTAATTGCTAGCTAGAATGATTTAGTTATCTGTCCAGAAAAATGACATGCCATCTAACCTTGCTCTATCTTGCAGTTGCACTCACTAGGCAGGCTTTCCTTTTCTGTTCCGCTGGCTTTTAGTTGGTGGGAGAGCATAGTCCGCCATGTTTCCCCATGCTGACTTATTTTGGTTAAAAGTAGGGCAAACATGCCCCATGGTGGTCATGTGATATTGCTGCTCACTTGCTCAGGCAATCTCCTGAATCGTAAAATGTGGGATGCATTTTATTTCGACAAAACTTTGGATACACGGTGTGTGCAGCAGTGGAACTCCAACAGCAACAAAAATAGAACATTTTGCCCAGAATTCAACTTTACAGTCAGAACCTTTAAGTAAAGATAATGATATGTGAAGACAAATACACATACAGTATAGTGCTCTATTTGTATATGAATGGATATGCATGCAGGGCGGCATGGTGGTGTAGTGGTTAGCATGCTCACCTCACAGCAAGAAGGTTCTGGGTTCAAGCCCAATGGCCAACGGAGGCCTTTCTGTGTGGAGTTTGCATGTTCTCCCCATGTCTGCCTGGGTTTCCTCCAGGTGCTCCGGTTTCCCCCACAGTCCAAATACATGCAGGTTAGGCTAATTGGTGGCTCTAAATTGACTGAGAGTGTGAATGTGATTGGTTGGTTGTCTCTGTGTCAGCCCTGCAATGACCTGGTGACTTGTCCAGGGTGTACCCTGCCTCTTGCCCATAGTCAGCTGGGATAGGCTCCAGCTTGCCCGTGACCTTGCACAGGATAAGTGATTACAGATAATAGATGGATATGTATGCCTTAAGAACAAGTCATGTATTTAAGACTTTGATGAAGAACCTTGTTTGAATTCTTCAGCTGAACTTCCTTAGTATTGACTAGGTAAGTACAGTGGATATAAAAAGTGTACAAATCAAATCAAATCAAGTTTATTTGTACAGCGCTTTTAACAATAAACATTGTCGCAAAGCAGCTTTACAGAATTTGAACGACTTAAAACATGAGCTAATTTTATCCCTAATCTATCCCCAATGAGCAAGCCTGTGGCGACGGTGGCAAGGAAAAACTCCCTCAGACGACATGAGGAAGAAACCTCGAGAGGAACCAGACTCAAAAGGGAACCCATCCTCATTTGGGCAACAACAGACAGCCTGACTATAATATTAACAGTTTTAACAGGTATAACCCTCAACTGTCCTCATGGGGCCGTCCTTCACAGGAGTGGGGCGATAAAACTCCGACCAGACACAGGGCACCAGGATGGATCAAGCAGGTCCGAGGGGCAGAAGAGGCCAGCATCTCAATCCCAGGATCAACATGTAACTCAGAGGGACAGATGGGGGGGGAGAGAGAGAGAGAGAGAGAGAGAGAGAGAGAGAGAAAGAAAACACGTTGTTAGGTATGCCCTAAAAATGACAAGTATTAAATCTGTGTGGTAGGCTCGCAGAGACGAGAGTCTTTACATCAGGCATGACGCACAATGGCATGTTAATATGGTAAAAAATATATCATGACCTGCTCTGGCTGGATGCTTGATTGGGTGATGGGAGCACACTCCTCAGCAATGATGAGATGCAGATGGGACCCTTAGGCCTGGCCAAGACAATTCAGTTACATTTCACCGGGTCTGGGACATGCGACAGAATGTCTGACGGCCGATTCCCTGCAGGCTACGATAGCCAGTCGAGGTCCCCACCGTCTCCACCAAAAGATTTCCTGTTGACTCCATGTAACTCAGAGGGACAGATTTGGGGTGGTGGGGGGGGGGGGGGGGGGGGGGGGAGAAAGAAAACACAGGTGGTTAGGTATGCCCAATGTCACCTGAATAAGTAGGAACAGTATACATATTGCACCGAGTACAAGCAGGGACTCCGGCAACTAACTATGACAGCATAACTAAAAGGAGAGAGCCAGAAGGTAACACAGGCATGAGGGAGCCCCGGGACATAAAGCAGCCAGCCACTGCACCGTCAACAAACTCGAGTGAGCAAGCGAGTGGGGACTGACAGCATCCATACATCCCAGTTTACCAAAACACTCTATGTCTGAGGACCCTCCAGATCTACTCCTTTACCTCATAAACACCATTAACAAAAGGCTTGACTAAACAGATATGTTTTCAGCCTAGACTTAAATGCTGAGACTGTGTCTGATTCCCGAACATTACTTGGAAGGCTGTTCCATAACAGTGGGGCTTTGTAAGAAAAGGCTCTGCCCCCTGATGTAGCCTTCACTATACGAGGTACCAGCAGATAGCCTGCACCTTTTGATCTAAGTAGGCGTGGCGGGTCATAGAGGAGCAGAAGTTCACTCAGGTACTGTGGTGCGAGACCATTTAGTGCTTTAAAGGTCAATAGTAGTGTAACCCCCTTTTTTTTTTTTTTGGACAGGTGCTGATTACCCAGCACAGTAGGCTATAGGCTACTAAAGAGTTACCCTAAATCCCAATAAATAATGGCGCAACAGGGTCCTAAGTTCTCAGCGGTGGAGTGGTGAGCTGGCTGAGATTCCTGATACCATAAGGGTACAAGTATGAGTAGAGAGAGAGAATAATAAGCATAAATCTAATAAATGATAAATTTAACAGCGCGGTGCCTCCACTGCGAAAATACTACACTTACCTTTGAAGCTAGTGTATGGTGTATTTCCTCAGACTTTAAAATAACAGTAGCATGAGTGAAAGAACTAATAGCTAGTCTGCAGTGTGCATGTCAGAATGTTCAAATATAAACAACCAAATGAGCAGCCAATACACCCAAGATATAATTAAATAATAATGATTATATTTATTAATAAGCAATAATAATAATAATAATAATAATAATAATAATAATAGTATTTGACAATAAATGCTCCCAAAGAAGCATGCAATGTAATCACCAAGAAAATAGTAACACCGGCACAAGAAGAGCGGAAACAATTAGCCTACATAATAGAGATGTTACAGATAGCACATCAACAGTGTGTATACCAGCAGTACATAGTAAGAAAATAAAACTGGGTAAAGTATCAAAAGAAAAGAAGTGGACAAGAAAGAAAAACGCGCGCGCAGTTGGGGCCCGTTGGTGCACAGGTGGCAGCTCTGTGAACTGCAGACAGAACAGCAACCGCTGCAATGCCCTTCTAAAACGCTGGCTATCCAGGCGAGACCAGAGGAACGCGTGTGTGTGTGTGTGTGTGTGTGTGTCAGTGTAAGTGTGGGTTCGCGTTACTCACAATCCACCGGTCAAACCAGACGGATCAGGTTACAGATGTCGGTACAGTCACGCAGCAGATGCTCCTGAGCAGAGGGCTAGCTATTGCTGTGGGTTAGCTCGCTCGAATAAGATGCTGCTCACCCCAAACCCCTCGGTAGCGGGCTGGGTCCCAGACCCGACACAGTGAGTTCCCGGGACTGACGAAAGCGCTCCGGTGGGCACAGCACAGAGGGCAGATGTGTCCGCAGAAAAAAAAACAGCAAGATCACTCACTGGAGTGACACCGGAGTTTATGGCCACAAGCAGACCAAACTATAAAAAAAAAACTGTCTGCAAAATAAGTGCTGAAATAGAGCTCACAAACAACGCGATCTCTCTCTGCTCGGCAGCAGGCGGGAACTCCGTGAGCTTCTCCCTCGCGAAGTGATGAAACATCTCAAAAAGCCCGCGAACTCGCGGGCATTAAACATATACCAATTACCATTGGCTGACATCAAAATTCAAATAAAACTACAACGAGCAAATAAGTCTGATTGGTCCGAATGCACAGAACGTCACAACACATCAGAACAGTGAAAATATTCCAAACCACAAGGCATTATGGTAAATGGAGTTAATTACACAGAAAATAGGGCAATCCAATATAGAGTATAAAATACAGTGTTATTTTAGAGGACCTTACACTCTCCCCCCACCAACAAACAGCATGCCCCCATGCTGGGTTACATATATTATAAGGTGAACAGGAAAAATAGGTAAGAAAACAAATAAGCAAAACAAAACAAAGACCCAAAACAAACATGGCCTATTGCTTAAAAACTAGCTATGGGTGTAAAGGCAGGTGAAGTGCATGGCATAAGGAATGGCCGGTCTGTGCATGTACTGCAAAGAGCCTGCGGATTACACCACCAGGCATGAGAAACTTTATATCGTGCAGGGAATGGCTCGGCAAGTGCAAAGTGTGATGCTACAACATTCCTGCTCTGCACTCCTAGCTTGCCATAAGTCAAGCGGTCAGTAGGCTTCCTATCCCTATGTGACCTACGTACTAAGGGAAGAACGGAGTCTGTGGGAGCTGCAGAATAAACTACAGAGTGAACATCAGGACAACTAACATCCTGGTCTGTGGCTACTAAATCCTTCACTACCTCAGGAGACCTATGTGGAGAGGTAAGGAGTGCAGGGTTGAGTGGAGTTATCACATCTCTAGGTGTGGGCACTAACCTAGGGCTTCTAACTGTGGTGGAGACACACGGCGCAGTAGAATCTGGTACAGGCTGGGCATTATGCGTGCCAGCAGTCAGAGGAGCATGTTGCACTGCATCCTCAGCATAACAACCATATTCCGAATCAGAATCAGAAGTGCTAGACTGTGCATGTACCACAGGAGGCAACACCTCAGAGACACCAGTCCTACGATTTTCCCTAGCCCTTCTGTGTTTCACAGCTCTTGGGCCCACGGCTGGAGTGGTGGCGACCCCTGGACCTAGTCTTACCTCCTGTCCTAAAGGCAAGATATGGTTACGGTGCATCACCTTGACTGGTCCATTACCATCAACAGGCGTCAACCTGTACACAGGGAGGTCAGAAAGCTGACCATCAACACTGTAAAGACATGAGCTCCATCTATCCGCTAGCGTCTGCTTCCCTTTCAGACCCAAGTTTCTAATCAAAACCCGATCCCCAGGACTCAGGCTATGATAGCGAACTTTCTGGTCATACCTCTCCTTGTTGCTCTGATTCATCCTATCCGCAGAGGCACATGCCAGCTGGTAAGCAGCTTGCAACTCCTCTTTCATCTTTGCCACATACTTTAAATGTGATGCAAATGACGTGTCATCAGATGAAACACCAAAGCAAACATCAACAGGGAGGCGAGCCTCCCGACCAAACATCAAGAAATAGGGTGAGTACCCGGTAGCCTCATTAGGAGTGCAATTATACGCATGCACCAAATGTGCTATATGCTGACTCCACTTTGACTTTTGATGTGACTCTAGGGTGCCCAACATGTCTAACAAAGTCCTATTGAACCTCTCAGGTTGTGGGTCACCCTGGGGGTGGTAAGGAGACGTCCTCGACTTTTTCACACCCAACATTGTCAACATCTCAGTCACCAGTCTACTCTCGAAGTCCCTACCCTGGTCGGAGTGGATACGGGTGGGCAAGCCATAATGAATAAAATATCTCTCCCAGAGAGTCCTTGCCACTGTGACAGCTGTCTGGTCCTTAGTAGGAAAGGCTTGTGCATAACGCGTGAAATGGTCAGTGACGACCAACACATTGCAAACATTTCGAGAGTCAGGCTCAATCGAAAGAAAATCTATGCACACCAAATCCATGGGTCCAGAACTCTGTATGTGGGAAAGAGGAGCAGCCCTCTGAGGCAACGTTTTCCGCTTGATGCAGCGCTCACATGTCTTACAGTATTTCTCTGCATCAAGCTTCATACGAGGCCAGTAAAACCTGTCCCGAACCAGACTATATGACTTGTCAAACCCCAAGTGGCCACTATCGTCGTGCAGCAGCTTAAAAACCAGACCATGGAATTGCTTAGGGAGCACCAGTTGTCTCACACACTGACCACCCTGCTTAACAGTCCTGTATAGCAGTCCCTTGTCAATAGACAGCTTTGCCCACTCCTTTTTCAGGATCTTAAAGTCAGGATGCCGCGTCAGGATACTACTAGCAGGCTTCTTCAGACTTATAGCTTGCCAGACATCTCCTATAACAGGGTCGCTTTTCTGAGCTTCTTGAAGCTCACTAGAACTAAAAGTAGGCAACTGATCAGGTGCTACAGCAGCAACATGACAGAATGCTGTTGGAACAGCTGACTCATGGCTGCAAATCTGATCAGCAACCCGGGGGAATGGAGAACAACCAGCTCTCTGTGTGGCCACCACCTGACAAATAGCTCGCACTCCAGGGGCGGGAATCTCTTGCCACTCATCGTCAAGGGACAGACTGACGTGAGGGCGTCGCGACAGTGCGTCAGCATCCATGTTCTTCCGCCCAGGCCTGTACTTCAGGCTGAAGTCGTAAGTGGACAATGCCGACAACCAGCGATGACCAGTGGCATCCAATGTGGCAGACTTGGTTATATAAGTCAGGGGGTTGTTGTCCGTCCTGACTTCAAAACTGGCTCCATAAAGGTAGTCATGCAGCCGATCCACAATAGCCCACTTCAAAGCTAAAAACTCCAGTTTGTGAGCTGGATAATTCCTCTCTGAAGGGGAAAGACTACGACTGATGAACGCCACAGGACGCAATCCTTCAACGTACTCTTGATAAAGGATACCACCTAGACCATCCAGGCTTGCATCCACATGCAAAACATATGGCTTTTGGGGGTCTGCAAAAGCTAGCACCGGGGCCTGAGTTAACCTTGACTTCAACTCCTGAAAAGCGGATTCGCACTGATCGCTCCATCTAGGGCCAAAAGGTTCAGAGGGCCGGAAAGAAGGTTTCGAGTCAGCAGCCTGTGAACTCGAGCTCTTCTTCCGAGGCAGACAGCCCTGAAGCAACTCGTTCAGCGGTCGGCATAATGTGGAAAAACCCTTCACAAAACGACGGTAATATCCACAAAAACCCAAAAATGACCGTAGCTCAGTGACAGTCTGTGGTCGAGGCCATGAAACAACAGCCTCTATTTTGGAGGGGTCAGTGGCTATGCCATCCTGTGAAACTATGTGCCCCACATAGTTCACAGACGTCCTGCCAAACTGACACTTATCCAACGAAAGTTTGAGACCTTCATCTCTCAACCTGTCCAGAACCTTTAAGAGTCTCTCCTCATGCTCCTCCAAGGTGCTACCAAAGACAATCAGGTCATCTAAATACACCAGAACCTCCAGAAAATTCATGTCTCCGACTGTCCGCTCCATGACTCTCTGGAATGTGGCAGGGGCACCACAGATTCCCTGAGGCATACGCTCAAACTGATAGAAACCTAAAGGACAGATGAACGCTGTCTTTTCTTTATCAGCCTCGCTCATGGGAATCTGGTAGTAGCCACTTCTCAAGTCCAATACCGAGAACCACTTACTACCAGAGAGACAATGGAGGGCGTCTTCGATCCTGGGAACTGTGTACTGGTCAGGGATGGTCCGCTGGTTAAGCGTTCTATAATCAATACACATCCTGACTTTACCTGACTTCTTGCGCACTACAACAATGGGCGAAGCATACGGACTCCGAGACTCCGAAATGATGCCATGATTCTGGAGTTCCAGCAAATGCTGACGCACATCCTCTAGATCAGCAGGAGCTAAACGTCGAGATCGCTCCCGAAAAGGCCGCGAGTCATTTAACCTGATTTCATGCTGAGTGCTTTTTGAGCAGCCTACATCCCACTCGCTACAAGAAAACACTTCCTTCCTCTGCAACATCTTCTCGCAGAGGCGATGTTTTGCCTCCTCTGGCATAGAAGAAGTGCCAAAATCAAAAGAAGCAGAAGTAAGCTCACCAGCAGCTATGGGACTGCAAGTGGACGGAAACTGTGGCACCATCTCTACAGGGTATATGTGAGCGAGGGGACTACCTCTCTTCACAAGAACATCCCTGGAAGAAACATTCCTCACATTTACCGTAATACGACGGCAGGACACCGCAGAGACTGGATGGACTTCAGGCCGAACCTCAAGCTCAGGGACAGATGTATCATCAGCACTAAAAGGCTGGTCTACCAGGACTAAAGAGTCATTGAGTTCACCAGGAAACTTGGGCAGTCCTGAAAGCTGCAGCTCCTGCCCAGGCTTTAAAACAACAGGCTTAGGTTTCGTGAACCACACAGTACCGTGTTTATTCACATCCTCCGGTGATACACCTGTGTGCTTAATGGACTCAAAAACCTCTTTTATCACCGGGTGTATGGTCAGCGTGTTAAGAAACCCGTCACCTGCCTGTTCACGACAAGAGTGGAACAACTTCTTCACTAAGTGAGTGTTTGTGCCTACCAAAATGGCTATACCCTCTTTTGTCTGAGGGTCAGGACACACAAGAGCTAAAGTGTCCACCACCTGAGGCACACCAGTGACCGCTTCAGTGAACTCAAGCCTAAGAGGTAAATATCCATCATATGGGTATTTGTGAGAGCTCAAACCCCATATTTCCAGATTTTCCACTGGCTGCAGTGGCAAATGCTTCAAATATGCATTATAAAAGCTATGATACAAGATGGTGACCTGAGAACCACTATCAAGCAGAGCTTTAGCATAAATACCTTCTATCTGCACGGGCACCTCAGCCGAGGGCCCCACTAACCCAGACGGCAGTTGTGATTGGCTGACTTTGATTGGAGGTGAACAATGAGCGGAACGTGTTTTGTGTGATGGAGCTCTGTGCCGTTCCTTCACTGAGCTCCGGGGAAGTTTCCCTGCTGCGTGACCCTCTTAAGCAGCTTCTGATTCACTACCCTCAAGTTCTCAGGGCGTGTGCACTCTCGCTTGGTGTGGCCGTCTTCTCCACACTTGTAACAAAAAATGGCAGGAACAGAAGAGGATGTCGTAGACTTCGGCAGGTTCGAAGAAACAGCCCTTGTGGGAACAGCTGGGGCTGTGGTTTCTGTGCTGTGGCTTACACCAAACTGTGAGACTTGAGGATTTTCAGGAGCCACGGTAGTAGCAGTCAAAAGTTTAGTTACTAAAGACGTCAGCTCCTTGACCTCTTTCCTCAGACTGTCAACCTCAGACGCCAGGGGAGTAACAGGCACATGAGGAAGAGCGACAGCAGCAGTCACAGGAACCTGGCAAAATGTAGATGAGGCCACAGAAACCTTTGCACTCTCCCTTGCACTTACCCAGTGCTCTTCCTCTCTCACATTTCGCATTAACTGGGAAAAAGAAGGCGGAGCTTGCAAAGTGTGCAGAAGTCGCACACGTAAAGCCACAATGTCAGTGGTGAGAGCACCCTTGAACAACTGCTCCAGACGTGCACGATTCAGGCCTGCAGCTTCAATCCCTCCTCTCAAAAGAGCACGGTGGAGAAGCTTGTCCAAGCGATACAAGAAAGCAGAAAGTTTCTCACCATCTTCTTGAAAAGTATGGCGAAACGATGCCATAAGGTCTGCCCCACTCTCAGTTGATCCATAAGTAGTGTCAAGAGCGGTTAAGTAATCAGTAGCAGTAGCAGATGGGCTACTGACTTTCAAAAACCTTACTATATCCGCAGCAGGCCCACGCAAACTCTCAACAATGCGCTGTCGCTTAGCAGCATCACTGCACTGCCACTCAGTAATCATCTGAGTAGCCTGCTCCATCCAGGCCTCATATTCTTCCTCGCCTGGGGGAACGGGCCGTAAACCGGAAAACAGCCTCAGTTTTCTATAGCCAGGCACATCAACAGATGCCTGGTTACAGCGATCAACGAGCTGGCCTATGGCATTCACAAGATCCATGCTGACATCAGGTTTAGGAGGCTGCGTGCCCAAAACAGCCTTCACATCACCCATAGACTTGCCTTCCTGCTGTAATAATGAAAATAGCTTGGCTTCGAATCCATCACTTTCAAGAACAGGACTAGCAGGCAGCAAACTACTCACTACATGAACAGCCCATGGACCTGCCTCACCTACAATTCCCACTTCAGGAGGGACAGAGCTCTGATCCAACTCAGCAGAAGTCTCGACTAAAATGTACAGGTGCCTACCAGTCTTGTCACCACGGCGACCGCGTATCCGGGTCCTACCCAGAACCTTAACTGTGCTGAGCACACGGCTAACCACATCATCAGTGGCCTCCAATGGCACTCTGCTAAGTAAAATGGCATGACACAACTCCACATTCTCCTCACGGCTCCACTCAACAGCCTGACTAAGGTCCATGTTTAAAAAAAAAACTGCCCAGCAAACAGCAATAACTAACACAACACAAACACTAAGCAAAACACAGCGATCTACTTGTTCTGGTAAACAGGAAAATCCCAGCGGTGCCTCCAAAATGTAACCCCCTTTTTTTTTTTTTTGGACAGGTGCTGATTACCCAGCACAGTAGGCTATAGGCTACTAAAGAGTTACCCTAAATCCCAATAAATAATGGCGCAACAGGGTCCTAAGTTCTCAGCGGTGGAGTGGTGAGCTGGCTGAGATTCCTGATACCATAAGGGTACAAGTATGAGTAGAGAGAGAGAATAATAAGCATAAATCTAATAAATGATAAATTTAACAGCGCGGTGCCTCCACTGCGAAAATACTACACTTACCTTTGAAGCTAGTGTATGGTGTATTTCCTCAGACTTTAAAATAACAGTAGCATGAGTGAAAGAACTAATAGCTAGTCTGCAGTGTGCATGTCAGAATGTTCAAATATAAACAACCAAATGAGCAGCCAATACACCCAAGATATAATTAAATAATAATGATTATATTTATTAATAAGCAATAATAATAATAATAATAATAATAATAATAATAATAGTATTTGACAATAAATGCTCCCAAAGAAGCATGCAATGTAATCACCAAGAAAATAGTAACACCGGCACAAGAAGAGCGGAAACAATTAGCCTACATAATAGAGATGTTACAGATAGCACATCAACAGTGTGTATACCAGCAGTACATAGTAAGAAAATAAAACTGGGTAAAGTATCAAAAGAAAAGAAGTGGACAAGAAAGAAAAACGCGCGCGCAGTTGGGGCCCGTTGGTGCACAGGTGGCAGCTCTGTGAACTGCAGACAGAACAGCAACCGCTGCAATGCCCTTCTAAAACGCTGGCTATCCAGGCGAGACCAGAGGAACGCGTGTGTGTGTGTGTGTGTGTGTCAGTGTAAGTGTGGGTTCGCGTTACTCACAATCCACCGGTCAAACCAGACGGATCAGGTTACAGATGTCGGTACAGTCACGCAGCAGATGCTCCTGAGCAGAGGGCTAGCTATTGCTGTGGGTTAGCTCGCTCGAATAAGATGCTGCTCACCCCAAACCCCTCGGTAGCGGGCTGGGTCCCAGACCCGACACAGTGAGTTCCCGGGACTGACGAAAGCGCTCCGGTGGGCACAGCACGGAGGGCAGATGTGTCCGCAGAAAAAAAAACAGCAAGATCACTCACTGGAGTGACACCGGAGTTTATGGCCACAAGCAGACCAAACTATAAAAAAAAAAACTGTCTGCAAAATAAGTGCTGAAATAGAGCTCACAAACAACGCGATCTCTCTCTGCTCGGCAGCAGGCGGGAACTCCGTGAGCTTCTCCCTCGCGAAGTGATGAAACATCTCAAAAAGCCCGCGAACTCGCGGGCATTAAACATATACCAATTACCATTGGCTGACATCAAAATTCAAATAAAACTACAACGAGCAAATAAGTCTGATTGGTCCGAATGCACAGAACGTCACAACACATCAGAACAGTGAAAATATTCCAAACCACAAGGCATTATGGTAAATGGAGTTAATTACACAGAAAATAGGGCAATCCAATATAGAGTATAAAATACAGTGTTATTTTAGAGGACCTTACAGTAGTATTTTATAATCAATACGAAATTTGATTGGGAGCCAATGCAGTGTGGATAAGACAGGCGTGATGTGGTCATATTTTCTAGTTCTAGTAAGGACTCTTGCTGCGGCATTTTGAACTAACTGGAGCTTGTTTATGCACTTATTGGAACATCCAGACAGTAAGGCATTACAATAATCCAACCTGGAGGTAACGAAAGCATGGACTAGTTTTTCTGCATCATGCAATGACATTAAATTTCTTATCTTTGCAATATTTCTGAGATGAAAGAAAGCTATCCGGGTGATGTTATCAATGTGAGTTTCGAATGAAAGACTGGGGTCAATAATCACTCCGAGGTCTTTTACTGCTGCACGTGAAGAAACAGAAAGGCCATCCAGAGTTACTGTGTAATCAGAAAACTTACTTCTAGCTGTATGTGGTCCTAGCACAAGTACTTCAGTCTTGTCAGAGTTAAGCAGAAGGAAATTTATAAGCATCCAGTGTCTAATGTCCTTAACACATTCCTCAATTTTATTAAGCTGGTGTCTCTCATCAGGTTTTGCAGAGACATACAACTGTGTGTCATCAGCATAACAGTGGAAACTAATACAATGTTTATGAATAATATCGCCCAGAGGTAACATATATAGAGAAAAAAGCAGTGGACCCAAGACAGAACCTTGTGGAACACCAAACTTTACCTCGGTACGTCTAGAAATATCACCATTTATATCGACATACTGATAACGATCAGTTAGATAAGACCTGAGCCAGGAGAGGGCCATTCCCTTAACTCCCACAACATTTTCTAGTCTATCCAGAAGAATGGAATGATCAATGGTATCAAATGCTGCACTAAGGTCAAGCAACACAAGTAGCGAGACACAGCCCTGATCAGACGCCAACAGTAGGTCGTTTACTACTTTAACCAGTGCTGTCTCTGTGCTATGATGAGGTCTAAATCCTGACTGATACATTTCATGGATGTTATTCCTATGTAAATATGAGCATAACTGCTGTGCCACAGCTTTTTCAAGGATCTTGGAGATAAAGGGGAGGTTTGATATTGGCCGATAATTGGACAGCTGACAGGGATCAAGGTCAGGTTTTTTAATCAGGGGTTTGATAACTGCTAGTTTAAAGGATTTGGGTACATAGCCAATCATAAGAGAAGAATTTATTATTTTTAGAAGCGGTTCAATTACTCCAGGCATTATCTGTTTGAATAGATGTGTCGGTAAGGGATCTAGTACGCAAGTTGAGGCTTTTGATGTAGAGATTAATGAAAGTAATTCAGTTTCTTTTAGGGGAGTAAAACATTCTAACTGATGATCTGATACAGTTATATTGTTAACTACAAGGTCACTTTCATTGTCTAACCTTAAATTAGTAGTTTGAATTTTTTGTCGGATATTCTCAATTTTGTCATTAAAAAATTCATGAAGTCGTTGCTACTACATACTGCAGGTGTGCATGTGTTGATAGTGGACTTATTCCTGGTTAATTTTGCTACAGTATTAAATAGGAATCTAGGATTATTTTTGTTATCTTCTATTAGGGAGGAGAGATATGTTGATCTCGCAGCACTAAGAGCTTTTCTATACTTCAGGAAGCTCTCCTTCCACACCAATTTGAACACTACCAATTTTGTTTGACGCCATTTACGTTCCAATTTTCGAGTGGTCTGTTTTAATGTGCGAGTGTCATCATTATACCAGGGTGCTAATTTTTTGTCTCTGACCATTTTCCTTTTTAGAGGAGCTACATTATCTAAAGTATGGCGGAATGTTGACTCTAAGCATTCAGTTGCCTGATCGAGTTCTGCAGGGGCTGACAGTGACCCAATCAAAGTTGACAGCTCTGGGAGATCATTTATAAAGCTCTGTGCAGTAGTTGACGTGAAAGTACGTTTAATACAGTAGCGTGGTGAGGTGCATATATTATTACTCAGACATATTTTGAATGAGATGAGACAATGATCTGAGATAACTTCAGACTGTGGAAGTATGACTATATTGTCTACGTTTAATCTGAATGTTAGTATTAGATCAAGGGTGTGACCACCATTATGGGTCGGTCCTATGACATTCTGCTTAATCCCTACTGAATCTAAGATGGACACAAACGCTGTTTTTAAAGGGTCTTCTGGGTTATCAAAGTGAATATTAAAATCTCCGACAACTAAAGCTTTGTCTAAGGAAATAACCAGATCTGAGATAAAATCTGCAAATTCAGAAAGAAACTCAGAATATGGCCCCGGGGGCCTGTAAATAATAAGCAATGGAATTAACTGGGTAGACTTATTTTTCGAGGCTACATACATTATATGAGTATGAAGAACTTCAAATGTATTAAATTTATAACCAGGTTTGTGTGTTACACCTAGATAATCATTATAAATAACCGCGACGCCTCCTCCTCTGCCAGTTAGACGAGGCTGGTGTATATAACTGTATCCAGGAGGATTCGCTTCATTTAATGCTATATATTCATTTGGCTTAATCCATGTTTCTGTTAAACACAGTACATTAAACTCCTGATCAGTAATGAGTTCATTAACCATTAGCGCTTTAGATGTAAGAGATCTAATATTTAATAGCCCCACCTTTAGATCAAAGGTGCTGGCAGCAGCTGTACAGTCAGTCTGATCTAATTTTATATTGATTAGGTTACTGGAACAAACTCTCTGAAAATTTCTACCTTTTTGTTGAGCTCGGGGAACAGACACAGTCTCGATGTAGTGGGCCCTGAGTGACGACTCTGTGCAGCTAGCAGACAATCGGTTTAGCCTGTTCGTCTGCTCCCTGGCCTTGGCTCTGGATTGTCAGAAATTAACTAGGCCTGTTCTGAGACTATGACCTATGCTGCAGGAAATGAGAGCAGCACCTTCCCGAGTGGGATGGATACCGTCCCGCCCTAACAGGCCAGCAGTGCCCTCAAAATTAGCCCAATTATCTATAAAGCCCACACTGTTTTCAGAGCACCACCTGGACAGCCAGCAGTTCAGCGACCATAACCTGCTGTAAGCTACATCGCCACGCCGCATTGGGATGGGGCCAGAGCATACTACAGCATCGGACATCGCCTTCGCTAATTTAAACACCTCTACAAAGTTACTCTTAGTAACCTCAGACTGACGAAGGCGTATATCATTAGCTCCTGCATGGATAACTATCTTTGAGAACCTGTGCTTGCCTAGGACCCTAAGATTACCTGCTATGTCCGGCGCCCTGGCTCCCGGAATACACCTGACTAAAGCTGCTGGTGCCCCTAAAGGCTGAGCTAATTTCACGTGCCGTATGATAGAGTCCCCTATAACCAGAGCTCTTTCAGGTTTCTCAGTGGGTGCATCACTAAGGAGAGCAAACCTGTTCGACACGTGACGCGGAGAGGAGTGGTGCTCCCGTGGGCGAGCCTCAGCGGTAGCTTTGGCTCTACGCTTATGCCGCCGAGCCGTCACCCATTCGCCCCGCTGTAAGGGCTCTAATGCCGGAGTTGGGGGATTGCTAACTCCACCTAGGGCGTCCAGACTTTCCCCTACAGAAACTACACTGTTCTCACGCTCACTAACCTGCTCTAAAGCCTGGACACGCGCTTCTAGCACTGAAATCTTCTCCGTCAGAGAGCTAACTAATCTGCACTTATCACAAGTAAAGCTAATAGAGCTATCGCTAGTGACGGAGGAAGAATGACTAAACATCCTGCACTCAGCACACTGAACAGGCTGAAGGTGTGCCATGATGAAAAGATTCACGTACCTTAAATGAAGATCTGTTGATATTAAAGCAGATCAGATGGCCTCCGCTTGTGGACTTTACACAGGAGGAGAGAAAAAGAAAGCTTCCGGTCTCGGCGTTCTTCCGAAAAAAGAAAGAGAAAAAACCGGAAAAAAAACGGAAAAAGGAAAGCGAAAGTGAAAAGTACAAAAATGAAAGCGACAGTATAATAAAAATGAAGACGATACTGGAAATTTATTTATAGAAAAAAAGTTAAAAAAGGATTAGTAATTAACGCCGGCACTCGCGGGAAAAAGGACTCGGCGCGAACAACTCAGGAAACAGGAAGTGCGTAAACAGGAAGTCTCAGGATCATGTACACACCCCGTTAAAATGATAGGTTTTTCTGATGTAAAAAAAAGAGACCATGATAAATAATTTCAAAACTTTTCCCACCTTTAATGTGACCTATAACCTGTACAATTCAGTTGAAAAACAAAAATCTGTAAGGGGGGGAAAACCCATAAAAAATAAAAAAAACATACAATAAGCTGGTTGCATAAATGTGCACACCCTTAAACTAATACTTTGTTGAAGCATCTTTTGATTTAATTACAACATTCAGTCTTTTTGGGTAGGAGTCTATCAGCCTGTTGTCAGAAATGGCAAACTGAGGTGACGTGAGGACCCAAGAGCAGACTCAAGACAGGCAGTGTACAAAAGGAAACTTCTTTAATGAAGTACAGGGCAGAGATGCAATAGGGCTCAGGCAAAAATCGGTGGTCAAAGAACGGGCCAAGAGGTCAAAACACAGGAGAGCAGGCAAGCACGGTCAGGGACAAAAACAGGCCAGAAAAATCTCCACAAAAACTGAAGAAAACAGGGACAAGGGAAACCCAGACAGAGGAAGAAAAACACAATCCAAAGGAAAAGGCAGGTAAAACAGGGGCAAAAACTGGACAGAAAACTAGACAAAAACACGGAGCGATACAGGTGGGGGGAATCAAGAAGTCACAATACCAAAGGGCTGTAGCGGGGTGAGGAAAGTCTGCAAGAGACAGTCTGGCAACTGGAGTAGCTCCAAACAGCTCTTAAGAAGACCCTGGCTGATGGGAGAGATGTGGTAGCAGGTATGGGAGTGCCGCTTCAGGGAAAATGGCCTTCAGCAGGGCAGGACTGAATTCCTGTCCCGGATCTGCCCTGGAGCCGGCGTGGAGGTCCCACAAACTCAGGCATGGATGGACTGGACCGGACTGTGACACCTGCCAAGTCTAGATGTGACAATATTTGCCCACTCTTCCTTTCAAAAGCGCTCCAAATCTGTCAGATTGCGAGGGCATCTCTTGTGCACAGCCCTCTTCAGGTCACCCCACAGATTTTCAATTGGATTTAGGTCTGGGCTCTGGCTGGGCCATTCCAAAACTTTAATTTTCTTCTAGTGAAGCCATTCTTTTGTTGATTTCGATGTATGCTTGGGGTCATTGTCATGCTGAAAGATGAAATTCCTCTTCATCTTTCTAGCAGACATCTGAAGGTTTTGGGCCAAAATTGACTGGTGTTTAAAACTGTTCATAATTCTGTCCACCTTGACTAAAGCCCCTGTTCCAGCTGAAGAAAAACAACCCCAAAACATGACCCTGCCACCACCATGCTTCATCATGGGTATGATGTTCTTTTGGTGATGCACAGTGTTGTTTTTGCACCAAACATACCTTTTGGAATTGTGGCCAAAAAGTTCAACCTTGGTTTCATCAGACCATAACACATTTTCCCTACATGCTTTTGGGAGAGCTTATGGTTTTTTTTTTTGCAAAATTTAGCCGGGTCTGGATGTTTTTCTTTGACTCTACCTCATAGTCCAGACATATGGAGAATATGGGAGATTGTTGTCACATGTAGTACACAAGCAGTACTTACCAGATATTCCTGCAGCTCCTTCAGTGTTGCTGTAGGCCTCTTGGCAGCCTCCCTGACCAGTTTTCATCTAGTCTTTTCATCAATTTTGGAGGGATGTCCAGCAGGGCTCTCAAGTTTTGAATGCAGGCAAGAGTGACATCCCCCCTCCCCCCGTTGGGGGGGGCGGTTGGACGGGTCACAGGAATGGGGGTCTTTCATTAATAATATTATTATTAGTGTTTTTGTTATTAATAACTGCTCAGACTTGCAGAAGAAAGGATAAACACACAGCACTGACAACTCAACCAAATACAAAGTCTTTATTCAATTTCCGTGTATTGAATAAGTGTATGTGTGTGAGAGAGAGAGAGAGAGAGAGAGAGATATTATGACTGGTGTTGTTTATTGTAAGTGTTTGTTGCCTTTTTGGAGTCCTTCATCATTTGTGTTGTTGGCTCCCACTTAAAACAGTTCGGCTCAAGTCCAGCCATTTTCAGGGTCATGATAGGGGCCAATGTCCCGTCCAGAGACAAGCTGTTTTGGGTTGAGGTTTTGTTCAGACTGACCATTGAAAATACCCTCTTGGCATCAGTATTTGAATGAGGAAGCACCAAAACCAAGGTTGTTATCTTTGATAACCTCCCAAATTGGTTCAAGCCAGTCACCTTTGAAAAAGG
Organism: Neoarius graeffei; assembly: GCF_027579695.1. NCBI lineage: Eukaryota > Metazoa > Chordata > Actinopteri > Siluriformes > Ariidae > Neoarius > Neoarius graeffei. Next base: position 26,218,911 of record NC_083594.1, read on the forward strand.
AGCCAAGGGCCTCTATTACTTTTATCTTAATAATGAGCAAGTCGTGTGCAAAAAATTTCTTACTTTGTTCTTTTTTGAGGACATTCTTCCCCAAAACTCCTCAACGTCAAAGGATGTTGGGTCCTGTAATCTGTAATAGTTGGACTTTCCTCTTCCCTATATCTTCCCCTGGAGTCATGCAGTTTCTATATTATGAACAATAAAAACTTAATCTTTCACAAACGGAGCTTTCATAACTGCTGACAAATTAAAAAAAAATCTTCACTCTTACTGGTATTCACATGCTGCTTTAAACACACGTTAGTGTCACTGTTATTATTACTGACCAGTGTCTGTTATTGCCTGTGAACAAGTGGAGCTCCTCGCCAGGGGATCATTTAAACAGGTGCAATACAGCTCACCTCCTGTAAAACCTTACCATGTCCATGCGAATTATCTGGGCAACATTCTCTCACAGCAGGCAAGTTGTCATTTCTTGTGTCAAACAAGTTGTGAATTTGTTGTAACATTAAAACAGGATATGCCTTCCTTTGGTCTCTGTGCTGCTCGGAGCTCATCCTCATGGTGTCCACTGAACAAAACTTTCAGAAGATGGTTGTAGCAGAATCACGTGAACAATTCCCGGGATAACAATGCTTTTTTCATTGGTTGTTGCGTTATCAACCCAGATACAATAGTGCTTCTGATTGGCTATTGTGTAGCCCCGCCCTTTTCCTTTTTTTCATTGGCTGGTAAGTGGCAGGCTCGACTCATGGGAGACGCTCTTGTTTCCTGCTGTTTCCATAGCTATAGCGGCGCGCCAGAGAAATTTATATTATAATTTTTTTTCAGCGTGAGAAATACAATGTGTGGCGGGAGTGCGTGACAAAAGACCGAAAAGCGTGACTGTCATGCTCAATGCGTGAGACTTGAGAGCCCTGATGCCCAGTTCTCGGTAATGTCACTGTTGTCCCATATTTTCTCCACTTCTTGATGACTGTCTTCACTATGCTCCATGGTATATCTAATGCCATGGAAATTTTTTTGTACCCTTCTCCTGACTGATGCCTTTCAACAATGAGATCCCTTTGATGCTTTGGAAGCATGCCGTTGCTGGAGGATGCAACTGAGTGAATATCAGGAAAATCCTACTAGGACAGTTGAACTTTATTTGGGGTTAATCAGAGTCATTTTAAATGATGGAAGGTGTGTACCCAAAAAGACTGAATTCTGTAATTAAACCAAAAGGTGCTTCAACAAAGTATTAATTTAAGGGTGTGCACACCTATGCAACCAGCTTATTCTAAGTTTTTTATTTTTTATGTCCCCCCGAACAGATTTATTTGTTTTTCAATTGAATTGTACAGGTTATAGGTCACATTAAACGTGGGAAAAGTTTTGAAATTATTAATTGTGGTTTCATTTTTTATATTAGAAAAACCTATCATAATTTTAACGGGGTGTGTACACTTTTTATATCCACTGTAAATACCTTGGCACATCAAGATGACTGTCACCTGTAATTTTTGCATTGTGTCCTGTTCTGTTTGGCTGATTGAGCATGCTGAATTGCTGTCAGAGGCCAGTGTTCACTGAGTGGTTGTTCAGCTAAGTGAAACAGTGCAGGAGAAGACATATGGAGTGAGCAAGCTAAATAAATAACACACTCAAAAGGCCAAGAGTATCTGTGTATCACATCACCACTTCCTAATCCCTTTTTTTGGATCAAGTATATATAGCATGTACATTTTGAGCCGCTTGTATAGATTCACATTGACATAAAATCTTACCTAGACTCATTTGTTTAGCTACATCCCCAAAATTGTATTTAACAGTATATACAGATGATGAATTAAACAGAAAACCTGATTAACTGAGCTTAGAAACATAATGCATGTATGATACAATTAAGCAAGTAACACTACCATGTACACGATGTGTAAAAATGCTGAGTAGACCAAATTACGTTTGAGTTTGGATCAACATGGCAAAAAGAAAAAGATCTAAGAGACTTTAGTGGGGCTGGATAGCAGAAGTTTCAGTCACAAAGATGACTCAGCTGGCTGTGTTTCAATACAAACAGAAAATACATTCCTACATTAAGATCTCTGGGAAAGACATCTGTCAATGAAAGGGTTGGAAATTATGATTAAAATAAATATTCAATGTTCATGCATTATGTAAGGAACAAGATAGGAACAGCTATATGTAAGGAAGAACAGAAGGCCCCTGTTCTTGTGATGAATGTCAATTTAGGACATGATGCTTTAATTTGTCACCCATTTGTATGTACCATTGTCCTAAGGTTGTGACAGGAAAGTTGTGAGTTTACATCCCCAGACTGTCAGAGTATCATTTGTAAGTCAATTCAGATAAAATCATCTGTCAAATAAATGGCTGTCAAATTAGCTTTAAGGGAAAAGCTGCAGTAGAGACTGAACTGGTTAGATATAATTTCCTTGTTCTGATAATGCTACCCCATTTAAATTTTTTATTTAGTTTTTCTTTTCTGCCAATGGCAGAATATTACTGTGTTCTATATTACTTTATATATTTGTAATGGGAAAAAGGGGCTAAGGATTTTATGAAAATTATTTCAACAATCTTAAAATTTCTTGTAAATTATGTAGTATGGGCGGCACGGTGGTGTAGTGGTTAGCGCTGTCGCTTCACAGCAAGAAGGTTCTGGGTTCGAGCCCCGTGGCCGGCGAGGGCCTTTCTGTGTGGAGTTTGCATGTTCTCCCCGTGTCCGCGTGGGTTTCCTCCGGGTGCTCCGGTTTCCCCCACAGTCCAAAGACATGCAGGTTAGGTTAACTGGTGACTCTAAATTGACCGTAGGTGTGAATGGTTGTCTGTGTGTCAGCCCTGTGATGACCTGGCGACTTGTCCAGGGTGTACCCCGCCTTTCGCCCGCAGTCAGCTGGGATAGGCTCCAGCTTGCCTGCGACCCTGTAGAACAGGATAAAGCGGCTAGAGATAATGAGATGAGATTATGTAGTATGTGACATAAAACATGTATTTTATCAGTCTTTTTATTTCAATAAAATTTAAATGTATCAACTGAACTTGTGTATAACAAAATACAAGATTTTTTTAAAAATACAGTATTTGTTGTTTTCGTGCCCCTTTGGCTTCACCTAAGAAAACAACATATTGTAAGAAAAATAGTGTAAAGCATAGTGTAAAATGCTATGTAAAATTAAAAATGCTATTTAAAATGTTAGATAAACAAATTAATATAAATAGCTTAACTTATTGATATTTTATTACTTCTACCAACTTTGTTGGAGGAGGTTATGTTTTTGCCTCTGTTGGTTTGTTTTTTTTGTTTGTCTGTTCCCAATGTAACTAAAAAAAAGTGAATGGATTTTGATGAAATTGGGGGGCAAGGTGGGCCATGGGCCAAGGAACAACTGATTAAATTTTGATGCAAATCCAGATATGTATGTGGACACAGGATGTTTTTATCTGTTCCCAATGTAACTCAAAAAGAAGTGACTTTTGTCACTTTGATGAAATTTAGTGTACAGCTTTAGCATTAACCTAGGTTAAAGTGATTTGATTTCAGGGGTGATAGCGTTCCGGCGCCGCGCCAGATTTCCGGCGTACCGTGGCTGGGGAAAAAAAAAAAAAAAAATCTAGTTCGCCCATTGTCCTGTGTCATTCTGAGATGCGCAGATAGACAGTAAAGGGAATTCGGAATTCCCTTTACTGTCTATCTGCGCATCTCAGAATGACACAGGACAATGGGCGAACTAGATTATTTTTTTTTTCCCCAGCCACGGTACGCCGGAAATCCGGCGCGGCGCCGGAACGCTATCACCCCTGTGATTTTGATGTTGATATGTGGCTTGTCAGAGGTATGATATGTTGATATGATATGTTGATATGTGGCTTGTCAGTATATAAAACTAGAAGGGCACTCTACCATGTGCCCTTCTAGTTTTATGTACTGGCAAGCTGTAGTCTTGCTTTAACATTCCTTTTGGACAGCAAAGGCTTTTTCCTGGCATGCCTCCGAAGCAGATCAAATATCTCCAGTCTCTTTCTGGTTGTTGTAAATGTATGCACTTTCACACCAACAGTTGCAAGAGTTACCTGCAGATCCAGTGATTAAAAATTTGGAGTTCTTGGAGACTTCTTTTAGCATCAGATGGTCTGCACTTGGCTGGATTTGCTGGGGTGGCCAGTCTTGGACAAATTGGCAGTTGTTAGCTCATCCGGCCGACAGGTGACCTTATGCCAGCATGTGTCATCCAGCGTCCGTCTGGCATCCATGTTTCACGAAAATTACTTCTCTCTCAATTCTGCACTGATTTTTATTATTTTTGGCAGGAAGCTAGGTCTGCCTGGGGTGCATATAGAGGATGTGCAGTCACGTGACCTGCATGTGTGCACTCCGCCATATTGGACGGCATCAGGATTGTTTACCTTGCGCGAGCATAATGGATCCAGGGAGTAATCCCCAAGAAAATTCGGAAAATACCCCATCTACATCGCGCGATTACTTGTCTAAGTTTGTTCAGCATCTTGAAGGTGACGTGAGGCAGCGTTACGTGGAAAAGTGTTCCAGGTTGGGGATTGCAGATACATACAACTTGCCGCAATCCTTGTTCAGGGAAATTCGGAGCTGCGGTGCCGGCGATTTGCCCGATCTGGCCTACCACGACATTTACAATTTTCTTGTTAATCGTGAATCGTGTTACACTGGCAAAGCCCTCAAAGCTTACAAGAGCCTGGAAGCTTATAAATATTTTGTTGCGGGATGGGCATCCCAACTATACCTCTGGAAGGTTCCGAAGAAGGAAGTCTACTTGATAACCTCACGGGTAAGTGGCATTAAGACGTTTATCATAAAGAGACTATGCAGGACGTTTTATCGTAGGAATGTTCGAAATCTAAACTCTAAAGTATGAGAAGAAAACAGTAAATCAGAAAGCTGCGCACATTTGCGCAGCTTCCGCGAAAACGTGCGCAGCTTTCTGATTTACTGTTTTCTTCTCATACTTCCTGTTTCATGGACTGTAACAGCATTTGCTTATTTAGTAATTTTAATACAGAATTTACTCTGATGAAATTATTCAGACACTCCAACGCCCCCCCCCCAAAAAAAATCGGATCTGCACGATTCAGCCGTGAAAAAGGCGGCATCTGCCATTTGCATCCCTGTTTAAACTCATAGGTTAACCAACTTTAACCAGCTAATGAGGCTCGGTGGTCGGTCAAGATTTTTTTTAGTTTTCGCCATCCCTACTATGGATTGGCCTTTCAAAGCATATATGAGCCAAAAAGATAAAACATTGTCATAGACTAGGCCAGGGTAGTAGGGCTAGGCATAGCCATTTTAAACGTTAGAGATCAAGCGGACTGACGGCCACAAACACTGTACTGTCTAGTTTCTAAGTATGCAGTTATCATTCAATCCGAAAATCAACTTAACAGATGTACTAGGAGTATTGAATTAGAAGATTACACCTACCTGATATGAAGTGTTCACTACAAATTCGGCTGGTAGAACTGGGGTACCAGTTTTCTCTTCGCTCAGCGGATACCCATTTTGCGCGTCTCTCCTCATCTGCGAGGAATCTATAAAATGACAGGCCCTCCTTTTGGCCCTGTCTATTGGTACAACCAAATGCTGAACAAGATGTAACCATTCTCGAAAGATCTACTCCCACACACTTGATAATTAGAACGTTTTCGTCTAAGTTCTATGCGCGGCCTTGCCGTCCAAGATGGCAGATAAACAAATATCACGTGACCTCGTGATGTCACGTGCACGCTCTCTATAGCTTCTACCCAAATTTGGATAATTGTAATTAATAATGAAGATATGGAGCAATTAATCCCTAATGAGCAGTTTCCACACACATTGCTTCTTCTCCCTCAATTCTTCACGGATTTTGATTCTTTTTGGCATGAAGGTAGGTGTACCGGTGCATATAACTTCTACCCAGATTTATTTAATTACAATTATTAATGAAGTTATGGACCAATTAAGCCTTAATGAACCGGCTAGTGGCCTAGTGGTAGAGTGTCTGCCTCTCGAGATCGTGAGGGGAGGAGTTCGTGAGTTCTATTCACGGTCGGGTCATACCAAAGACCATCATAAAAATGGTACCTACTACCATCTGGCAAGGCACGCTGCAATACAGATGTGAGTGGGGGGTTAAACTCTCGTGGTTACCAGAGAACTAGTCCCCCACTGTAACCCTAGCTATGTAATAGGTGAGAGGCCGAGGGCTATGGAGATCGGTGCCGCCCGATGCGCCACACGGCGCGGGAAGGACTTTAACTTTAAGCCTTAATGAGCAATTCAACAAAAATAGCTTTTTCTCGGTCAATTCCTCACCGTTTTGGATCCTTTCTGGAAAATAGGTAGGCATTCTTAGGGTGTGTGTATAGATTGCAACATTTATTGTGCAAGTTGGCCAACTTTAGATCGTTCATTCTGGACTAGACGGGGCTGGAGTCTCCTCCGTTTGTGGATGATTTTCCTTACAGTGGAATGATTTATTTCTCATAATTTTAGAGATCCTTTTAAATCCCTTGCCAGATTCATAGGCATCCACAACCTTTTTTTCTGAGGTCCTTGGACAGTCCTTCAGATCTTGACATGACTTCACACACTTTAGTAGCAAAGAGAACACCAGACCCTAGATGGGTGTTTTTGTTTTTTTGTGGGGAAAAAAAAAAAAAAAAAGAGGTTCAACCTGCACCTCCACCTGCAGGAGGTTTTAATCAATGAAAATGAATATGGATCATCTGAGTCTAGTTTTATGGACTTGAAAGTGTGATAAATGTGAGGGTGTATGTACTTTTTGCAGGGTGTCCTTACTTTTTTAAAATTATGAAAATGACTACAAAATATTGATTTATTGTGTCCATTGATTTGTTTTCCATGAAAAGTCACACTTTTATTTACCACTATAAGTTGTAAAATGAATAGAAAATATAGTCAAGACATTTTTCTGGCCATTTTGAGCATTTAATCGACCCCACAAATGTGATGCTCCAGAAACTCAATCTGCTCAAAGGAAGGTCAGTTTTATAGCTTCTCTAAAGAGCTACTCTGTTTTCAGCTGTGCTAACATGATTGTACAAGGGTTTTCTAATCATCCATTAGCCTTCTGAGGCAATGAGCAAACACATTGTACCATTAGAACACTGGAGTGATAGTTGCTGGAAATGGGCCTCTATACACCTATGTAGATATTGCACCAAAAAACAGACATTTGCAGCTAGAATAGTCATTTACCACATTAGCAATGTATAGAGTGTATTTCTGATTAGTTTAAAGTGATCTTCATTGAAAAGAACAGTGCTTTTCTTTCAAAAATAAGTACATTTCAAAGTGACCCCAAACTTTTGAACGGTAGTGTAGGTGTTCGATTGGGTTCAGATCAGGAGACATACTTGGCCACTGAATCACTTTCACCCTGTTCTTCTTCAGAAATCCAACAGTGACCTTAGATGTGTGTTTAGTCAAGTTGGAAAAGTGCACAACAACCATAGGTGTGAGGGTGAATGGTTGTCTGTGTCAGCCCTGTGATGACCTGGCGACTTGTCCAGGGTGTACCCCGCCTTTCGCCCAAATTGTCCATAAGTGTGAGTATGAATAATTGAGAGAAGAAAACCTCTATAATAATCCAGGAGAAGACAACAGGAAACCACTACCAAGCGCGCGGGAACACATTTTAGGTCAGGGGTGCTGCATATTAAGTAGCCTTGTTAATGGGGGTCATGTTTTTTTTATACACACACATGTATTATATATATATATATATATATATATATATATATATATAT